>NW_026606839.1:1980000-2142500 GCF_029890125.1 Rhinichthys klamathensis goyatoka
ACAGACAGAAAGACAGACCAATATATATATATATATATATATATATATATATATAGATACATAGATAGATAGATAAAAAGACAGACAGACAGACAGACAGATAGATAGACAGACAGACAGACAGATAAAAAGACAGACAGACAGACAGATAGATAGACAGACAGAGAGACGGAAGGATAGATAGATAGACAGATAGATAAAAAGACAGACAGACAGACAGACAGACAGACAGACAGACAGACAGACAGACAGACAGACAGACAGACAGACAGACAGACAGACAGATAGATAGATAGATAGATAGATAGATAGATAGATAGATAGATAGATAGATAGATAGATAGATAGATAGATAGATAGATAGATAGATAGATAGATAGATAGACAAATATATACCTCTAAACCAAATTTGTAGAAGAAATAGTTTATGAAGTATTTGGCACAGTTGATGATTCCGTGGTCGAGGTGTTGTCGGGTGATATCGTGAAAGATGGTTCGAGAGGGAGGAGGAGAGAGTTGGTTTCTCAGGCGGAAAAACTCCTGATGTCTGTAAATGGTGACCTCGAACGCCAAGATGGCCAACATCAACAAGTTATTCTGGGAAAGAAGGAAAAGAGCCAACGGTGATGCATGAATGATTCTTAGGAATAAACAGAAATTGTAAACTGACCAAATGTTGTTTTGGAGTTATTGAAAGATAAAGTCATATTTCTTTGAAAATATATGATAGTGTGTCTCCTCACCCTCAGGTAGGGTAGTATCTGTTCAAACTTCTCCAGACCGACCCAGTTGGCAGGATCTATAGGCTCCCGGTACAGTAGGGACTGAATCATGTATTTCTTCTGCGTCTCTGTGTAGTTGTCGGGCTACAGGAGCACGTTCACATGATTAAACAGCAAATCTACTATTCCACTAAAGACAAACTCAATTTGGATGACAAGTATTTCACATTAATGACTGTATCTGAAACCGAATCCCATCTCCATAGTGAGAAACACATTTGATGAGTTCACTCTGGTTAAAGAAACCCACCATAGTACATTTGCTTGAGTAGTTTTGGGGTTCGATGGTCTTTAGCTGGTAAAACATCTTGCAGATGATGATAACACACGTCCATACGGTGCACACGCTTGACGCAAGAACTCGAAACTGCTTATATGGCAGTGCAAACGCCCACGAGATCAAAAACACGTAGTTCAGCAGCGAGACCTGCAACAGACACACCACAAACAGAAACAGCTTCAGATTACCGTACGATATTCATGTTTGCGTTTGGAGAAGTGGGCGGAGCTTCGACCTCTTTGACAGACAGCAGGATGATGTAGGTGGAGACGATCTTGGTGATGTGCATCTCGAGGAGCCACCAGATGAAGAGCTTCAGCTTGTGGAAATACTCCAGGAACTTGAGGAACAGGACTGTGAGCCGGTCCACCACCAAGTGCCACTTATTCCTGAGGTCTGAAACAGAAGTGAGGGAGAAATCGGACTGTTTTTCTTCCATTTACGTGTCATGATTAGAGATTAGATTAGAGTGTATTACCTGAAGAACTGAGTAAAGTAAAAGAAAATACTTGAACTAAACACAGAGGCAACTAAATCTGAGGAAGAATGAGAGTAAATGTAATGCAGCCTTCAAATGAACAGGCACGTATAAATACGCTTAAAAAGATACAAAGCCTCTTTTTTACTCTGCTCATCTTTTATCATCTAAAGAATAACAACAGAGCAGCAGAACTAGGTACTTTCATGCTTTAGAGGGTTTTAATCCAATTTACTTTAAAGCACCCTTAACTGCTTTAACAACGCTATACTTCACTTTTTTTTGTTTGGATGTGTGTGTGTGTGTGTGTGTGTGTGTGTGTGTGCGTGTGTGTGTGTGTGTGTGTGATGAGTAGGTTTAGGGGTTGGGTTTATGTGTGTGTGTGTGTGTGTGATGGGTAGGTTTAGGGGTTGGGTGTGTGTGTGTGTGTGTGTGTGTGTGTGTGTGTGTGTGTGTGTGTGTGTGTGTGTGTGTGTGTGTGTGTGTGTGTGTGTGTGTGTGTGTGTGTGTGTGTGTGATGGGTAGGTTTAGGGGTTGGGTTTATGTGTGTGTGTGTGTGTGATGAGTAGGTTTAGGGGTTGGGTTTATGTGTGTGTGTGTGTGTGTGTGTGTGTGTGATGGGTAGGTTTAGGGGTTGGGTTTATGTGTGTGTGTGTGTGTGTGTGTGATGAGTAGGTTTAGGGGAGAGAATATACAGTTTGTACAGTATAAAAATCATTACATCTATGGAGAGTCCCCACAAAGATAGTGGACCAGACATGAGTGAGTGTGTGTGTGTGTGTGTGTGTGTGTGGTTCAGGTAAACCATATGAAAATTTAAAAAATGCAGAAAGTTTTCTGTGATGGGTAGGTTTAGAAATAAAAAAATGAAAATAATAAATAAAATAAAATAATAAATAAATCAAATTAATTTGAAAAAAATTAAATAAATAAATTAAATAAAATGACTATATTTAACATGAAAAATACAGAAAAAACAATAAGATGTACATAAATGTGTAAACTACACTAGTCTACAGCAGAATAAAATCCATATAGCCGCATCTAAGAAGTGTACAGAAGTGTATAGAAAAGAAAATATGCTGTAATGAAATGACTAGACTAGCCAATAATAGAGTCGAGTGCAGCACCTGAGCTCTGATCTGACGGCGGTTCAGGATCTGTGGCGGCACTGGACTGCTGAATATCCTCCTGACTGGACAGATGAGCCGAGTGGATGGATAAAGACTCTTTCTTCTTCTCCTCCTCCACACAGTCCACGACCAGCACCTCGTTCATGGACTCTTTCTCCTTCTCCTTCTCCTTCTCCTTCTCCTTCTCCTTCTCCTTCTCCTCTTTCAGCAGCGGCTCTGGAGACGTGCTCATCATCGTCAGATCCGCCAGACTCCCGTCTGGATGAACGAGTCTGGAGATCAGGAATATTTCATTAGGAGAGAAAGACACACACACTATATCACCTATTTATATGTGTGACATATGAGTGATTCTTCAATTACAGGCACTTTTGACTTCCTGAAAGCATGAAAAATTAAACTTTCTTTAAATTATGCATCATCTAATCAAACATTTATCACATGTCCTGTAAATAAATCTGGATTTTCATTTGTCACATTATGATGACAAAATAGTTGAAATTGCATGCTAATACAACACATTTATATTTTTAATTTATACAAATAAATGCATGGTTGCTTAATTAAAAATTCTCAAATTCTAACTAGTTTGGTCAAGATACCAAATAAAGATTAATAAAAAGAAACATTTCTGCTTTTTAATGATCTGATTCTCATTTACATCATAACCAAACATAAACTCTTTTTAAATGTAATAGTTTTTTTTAACTGCTTGAAAAGACAGTAAATAACAGCACAATTTATTAGCGATTATATGATAAATAATTGAAGTTAAATACATAAGTAAAATATACAAATAAATAAGTTCAATAAATATATTTTTTTAATGAAAACAAATTCATTCATTTATTCGTTAGAAAATGCGCAAATACTTGTCCTGATTTTCCATGGTAATGTCTGGTTATGAAACAGGAACAAAATAAAGAAATTATGGCAAAACAAACATTTTAACACAAATAAAATAAACAAATAAACCACAGGTTTAAAAAAAACAAAAAACATTTTGTCTTTAAATTCATCCTAGCCGATAGAAAAGTTCCTCTAATTGATGAATCACCCATACTGTCTCTAAACTTAGATCACATGCTGATCAGGTTAGCTTACTTTGGGTTATAAAACGATCCCAGTGAATGAAATGTTAGTCCCTTAAGTGGCATAAACCTTGGCTTGCACAGGCAGGGTTTGGGTGGAAATCATGGATGCCGTGTGCATTAGATCCGTAAGGAACAAGCCGGATTGCATTACAGTGTCAGGGCCTTTGTTTAAACAAGCAATGCACGTGTCTGCCATACGTGAATCATGTGACCGTAAAACCAAACCAAAACAAAGAAATATCCAGCAGTCAGAATAAAGTGGCAATGACCTCGTCCGAATGGTCTCGCGGCTCTGAAGGGTTTAAACGCTTGCATGATGAGGTTTCATGTCAAAGATTTACCTTGTTTATTACCACACTTACTTGCTCTCGGGAGAAGATATTTTTTGCTTGATGCTGTTGAAGTAATTTACAGAATGGAAATATACGAAAGAAATCAAGAAAAGTTTCACATGTAGAACAGTCAACACTCAACAGAATGGAAATATGGAGATGGAGAAAGAGGGACAGATAGATTTGGAGATGCTTCGAAGACGAGAGGACCGTGCATTTCAGAGACATGCTGAGGAGATGTTAGAGTCGGAGACTGTCATGGATGAGGAGGATTAATCGTCAGGATATAAAGCTGACTTCAGTAACACTTTCTGGGATGCATTTGAGCAGGCAGAGGTTTAAAGTCAACATGAAACCAAAAAAGTCCCTATTTAGCTTTTTAATACGCGTTCCTGTTCATAAATGTTATTCAAACGCAAACGACAAAAACATAAATACTATAATAACTTCCCACGCCTGAAACAACTTTCCTTATTGGCCACTAGGGATTAGGGGTGGGAGAAAAAATTGATTCTCCAATGCACCGTTTCTCTGAAAATTTCCGTTTTTAACCACAAATGAGCAATTGCACTATTTGTGCTTTAGAAACAGTCATAGTCTGCTTACTTGCAATTCCACACACATACACAAAAACCCTCGAACCATCAATAAAATATTCTTCCATAAACTTAAAGGGTTAAAGCGAATCGGATCGTGACTCCCAGAATCGGAATCAGATCGTGAGGTGCCTAAAGATTCCCACCCCTATTCGGAAATACATCTGACTACAGAAATAAAACGGGTTTTGAATGCAGTTTCACGTTGACTTTGACATTATGTAACATTTACAGCAAAAATTAAAGTTCTAAACAAGAAAATCAAGTCAGTGACAAAGACTCATACATTTTTTGATCAGGCCGTTAAAAAGTGACATCATCAAGTGAGAAAACAAGTGTACTGAGAGTAGTGAGAAGAATGAGGGATTGTGGGAAATTGGGGAAAAGGTGAACATTCGTTGTGGTTTCCATAAATGGCAGAGAAAGAAAATCAGTCACCCACCTATCCACGATCAGATAGATACGACCACTGACTTTAGTATAGCTGTGATGTGAGGGATGGCAGGGGAAAGATGTGAGCAGATGATTGGTTAAAAAAGAAGTGAATTTGCATAAAGTAAGATGATCGGCAGAGATTAAACAAGGTTTACACTGCAACAGATTTAACAGAGGACAAACCATCATGAAGCAGACAGTGAGAAATGAGGAAATGAAGCATGAGGATGAACCTAAGGCTCTATTTACACCTGGGATTAAGATGCGTTTTGGTCGATTAGATCACAAGTGAACGACTCGAAAACATTTTGAGCTTGTCCACTTTCGACCACTTCCAGAGGTAGTTGAAAACACATAGGACCAGATTGCTTTCGTAGTGTAAACACTCATGTGATCGAATGTGTTCAAACAGCCACAAAAGCCCGTCTACTCTCTGTCTACTGGCCTAATGCGTAACATTATGTGAAGCGCTCTAGCCAGACGGGGTTCAAACTTTGTCGGCTGGAGACCCAAGATTAGTTTGAAGATGAAAAACGCATCAAGCACAATGTTCTCTCATCATTCCTGATTTCTAACACACACTCACAGCGTTCGGCTGGTCTTGCGGCTGTCAGAGCAGAAACTAAAGCTGATGCTCTCCGTGTGTTTTTCCGTCGTCTCCGATCGTGTTCATATATAATTGCATGAGCTTATTTTGGCCATCAGATCAAAAGATCTGAAAAAACTGACATTTATCCTCCCATAGCCCCTCCCCTCGAAGAAATCAGGACAGAAGTGGTTGAAAGTGGACAAAAGAGACGGATTAAAACACCAGGTGTAAACGGGTTTGTGTCTCCCTCACTTGGGATCCGATCGACCAAAACGCATCTTAATACCGGATGTAAACAGAGCCCAAAATGAAGTTCAACAAGACAATGGAGCAAACACTCTGCAAACCTTTAGAAGTTGAATATAGCTACAAATTTTCTGTTTACAATTAATTATTAAAGCAATGCACCACAAGAGAATGTTCAATCAAATATGTGGACAGGTACCCTTGATCACAAAACCAGTCACAAGTCGCACGGGTAAATTTGTGGCAATAACCAACAATACATTATATGGGTCAAAATTATCGATTTTTCTTTTATGCCAAAAATCATTAGGATATTAAGTAAAGATCATGTTCCATGAAGATATTTAGTAAATTTCCTACCGTAAATATATAAAAAAATATATTTTTGTGAGTGAATGCCGCACAATCGCGAACATTAATGGACAACTTTAAAGGCGATTTTCTCAATTATCATTTTTTTTGCACCCTCAGATTCAAGATTTTCAAATAGTTGTATCTCGGCCAAATATTGTCATATCCTAACAAACCATACATCAATGGAAAGCTTGTGTTACGACTTCAACTGTGGCTCGTCTAATCAGATTTGAGATATCATGATCCATGACCTCACCTAAATGACATCACTCATCCCTGTTATCATCGGCTGTAACTAGCGAAGACCTCAGCCTGAGCAGAGAAAGCGCTCTCACCTGTAAATGGTGCTCTCCTGTTTGCTGACCACTGCTTTGAGATCAGTGAGCTGCAGAAAGTGGTCGTGGAAGTAATGCAGGTGCAGGATACACACCAGCAAGAAGGACGTGGGGATGAAGATACGGGTGAACAAATCAGAGAGGCTGTACTTCTTCAGCCCGATAGCCTTCAGTCTGCAAAGAGACAGAAGAGAGTGGGAAATAATGCTGCCTAAAGAGGTGTTATTATGCTTTATTTTACATGTTCATCTTTCTTTAGTGTGTAATGTTGCTGTTTAAGCATTAAAAAGCTCTGCAAATTTACAAATTCCAGTGGGAGTTCTTCTCTATATCAGTGTCAGTGTTTCTGAACTCCTGAAACGCCTCCATTGTAGTCTTGAGTTTCTTCCGGGAACGAACACGTCACAATATTCCTCATTTAAATAATTTATACGCAGAATAAAGGGGCGGAGCCTGGTTGAGTTAGTTAGTAGTGTGTTGAAACTCGCGGTTATGGGAAGAGGCGTCTCATTTACGATTGACCAATCACAACACACTGCTCCAGCCGACCAATCAGAGCACAGTGTGCTTTTCAGAAGGAGGGGCTTCATAGAGACAGGAACTAAACAGAGCGTTACTGACAGACTGGGAAGAGAGGAGCCGCAACAATGGAGAATATGTGAAAAACTTGTTCTAGTAGATCTAAGTCAAAATCAAGACTTTGTTTTAAAGAGGCCATTTGCTGTTTTTATACTCGTTTTTGGCCCAAATCTACAGGAGCACTGAATGCATACTTTGCACTTAAAATCTGTAATAAAACATAAGGTTTCATATCAGTTAGGATGCTTCCTTAGATGAGCTGCTGGTGTAGACAATAAAGCCGCTCACTTAGACTTGAACTGTGTGGCTTGTGGCACGACCAACAGATCAAACGTATCTAGAGTATTCAATACTCACACTTTCTCTGTCATGCCTGTCATACTGGTCCAGGTAGCGATGGCGTTCTCAAACTGACAGGTGTAGATTAGGATGAGCACAAGCATAGTATAAACCACCACAGACATCCAGAAGTACTTCAGGATCCTGCGCCACCATTCATAGTGTACCTGAGGAGAACAGAAGCGCTCCGTCAAAGACCTTTCAAGGAAAACTTCACCCGAAATGAAGACTCGCTCATCCTTTATAATAAAATAGGCTTATTCTTATGCAACACAAGCCAAAATGGCAGTTTTCTTTGTCGAGTATCTTCGCGAGAACAGTCTTAAAACAGTTAAATTAAGTCTTAAATAAATGTAAAGAGTTGTGAGAAAATGGTGTGTCAGATCCGCGTCATGTGTGGCAGCTCTTAAAGTGACAGCAGCCTAATAAACCTGCTGCTTTCTGTCATTAATGTTAATGAAAAAGAGATGAAAAGAGAAAATCACTCACTGATCTTGACTGACTAACTTTGTTGCTTTAATAAGGATTCATCTACACTACCGTTCAAAAGTTTGGGCTCGGTACGATTTTAAATACTTTTAAAAGAATTCTCTTCTGCTAACCGTGGCTGCGCTTATTTGATTAAAAATACAACAAAATCAGTTATAGTATTAAATATTATTCCAGTGTAAATCAGCTGTTTTCTGTGTGAATATATAGTAAAGTGTAATTTATTCCTGTGATCAAAGCTGAATTTTCAGCATCACCAGTGTCAGTGTCTTCAGTGTCAAATGATCCTTCACAAATCAGTATAATATGAGGATTTGATGCTCAAGAAACATTTATTATTATTATTATCAATGTTGAAACAGTTGTTGGTCTGTCAGTTGTACAGTTTTTTTTTTTTTTTTTAGGATTCTTTGATGAATAGGAAGTTCAAAAGACTTTTGTAACATTATAAATGTCTTTACTGTCCTTGATAAATAAAAGTATTGATTTCTTTCCTCCAAAAAATAAAAATAAAATTCTTACTGACCCCAAACTTTTGAACGGTAGTGTATATTTCATTTATAATTTATGCAGTGAAGCAGTGCAGTGTTTGATTATTACATTTCTGTACAGTATATTTACCTGTTAAACTTACCTGAAAATCTTAAAGCACTCTTTACAAGGTTACATGGGTCAAAAACAATAACTTTTTGTGCATTTTGACAGGGTAAGTAAAGATAGAACCGGGCTAAGTGGGCCAATAGAACAAATTGAGCTATTGAAAATAGAAATAAATCTATTTATTTGTATTGGAATTGGTAATACTGGCCTTCTTTCATAAAAAGATGCCATTGAACAATTTTGATTTTAGGAGCATATATTTCTATTGGCCCAAATTTTGTGTTTGTGACCCATGCAACCTTGTAAACAGCGCTTCAAGATGCTCAGGTACAGGTCTGAGAGTAAAATCTAAGAAATTGAATAAATAGATCAAATGTAAAATAACACTGCACTGTGGTTTAAAGTCACTTGAATGAATGAGAGCTTGATTACATACTGTAACACTATCCAAAGGATGCCAGGAAAAAAACAAGGATGCTGTGTTAATATTTTGAACGCGTTGATCACGTTGTGTTCATTTTGACAGCCCTATTATATATACTATATAAAGGTCCCTCGTTGTCATTTAAAATCAAAAGGAGATCGTGCTTTTTCCGTGGTAGGTCCCAAACTTTGGAATAGTCTCCCATTCCCATTTCTGTCCGGGAGATTTGTGCGGGGATTGTTCGGTGCGACTGGGAGCTCGCTTTCGGGTTAAGCTTTCCGCGACTGTGCAACTGGGTTATAGGTTGCCAGGTTGAGATGACAAACGGGTTGAAATTGTATATGGTGTGTGGATTGTGTGAATATAATGCATTTAATACAAGATCTGACAACTGGTCAACATTAGACAAACATATTGGTCCGATTATTCATAAAGGAGTTTGGGCCATGCAAATTACGGGAAATAACAAACCGGCAGGGGTCCGGGAGATAGGGCTAAAAACCGGGAGAAACCCTGGAAAAATAGGAGTGTTGACAGGTATGCCCATTCCACGTGAGGTCAGCTCCATCAATTACCACTTATAAGTCTTATTTAAAAACGTATTTATTTTCTTTAGCTCTTGAATAAGTTGTGTTTGTTTTGTTGTATGATTTTAATGTTATCATTTTTGTAAAGCACTTTGGGACAACGTCTGTTGTTTGAAAATGTGCTATATAAATAAATTTGCTTGCTTGCTTGCAATAACAACTGAATAAATATATACACGACATGGACATGTTTTCACAGATGTGTCCAGTCAAAATCCCAACAACCTTTAAGGCCTTCTAGGGCCCTATCTTGCACCCGGCGCAAATGACTTTGTACACTGACGCATGTATCATTCCTATTTTGCACCCGCGCAAAGCGGGCTTTTCCCTCCACAGACGCTCGTCGGTAAACTAGGGAATGAACTTGCGCTCCCTGGGCGGGTCGGCGCAAAAAGGAGGCGTGTTTCGGCGCAAACAATCCCTAGTGCTATTTTGCAGTTCCAGAAAACAATTCCGCCACTGACCAGAAAAAACCTAGTCTAAAGTCAGTGGCGCGTTGCGCGTTGTTCATAATGCTATTTTAAGCGCGCATGCTTGGCCATAATGTAGCGGGTGCACAACACGCATACACACTTTGATTCTCTCATCAACACAGATGCAGCAGTTTTTATTTTTGCAAATCATACATTATAACAAGGAAAAATATTAACACATGAGGGAAATCATTGTGGTGTCCATGAAGACACGCCTGTTTAACCGACGCTGATTTGGGTGGGTTTCTCCCATCCCCGTACAACGCCACTTCTCTGTCTTTCACGGCCCTGACGAGAACGTCGGTCTCCTCGGCTGTGAACCGCTCCTGGCGCGCGTCTGGTAAATCCGCCGTTATAATAGCAATCCGCCATGCAACATGCGGACCTGCTCTTAAAGGGAATGTTGGATGACGCTCTGATTGGTTTATTTCACGTTACGCCCAAACCACACCTATGAATAATGAAGCTACTTCAGACCAACCCCTTTTAAACTTGCGTCGGGCGCAAGAGTCATTTATCCCGCCGGTAAAATGACAACAGTGCCCAAGACCCGATACACAAAGATACTTGCCCTTCGCGCTTGATACTTGTGTTCCAGATCGTTAAAATAGGGCCCCTAGTGTTAAGCCTTGTTTATACTCGCCGCGTCCGCAAGAGCGCGAAGGTGCGCACGGCAAAATGACGTAATTGCGGTGTGGGCGGTCGTGCGCGTTGGGTGCGCAAGACCCCATTTCGCCTGGCGGTGTGCACGGCACTTTTTGTAACATCGCGCGCGGCGCCGCATCCGAAGATGAACGACTTCGAGCCGAATCAGGCCGAACTGGTACGTCTGTACCAGCATGTTTATGATCCTTCTATACACAGAGACATTTGCATTGATGGGCGACCATAAAAGCCTCTCATTTTGTGAATAGGAACACATTTGCATTAAGCACCCAGTTTGCACTTGTCTAAACTGCTTATATTTACAAAATAAGCCTACAATAGCAGAAGTAAGCCCTGCTGATGAAATTAAGGTTTAAACACTCTTCAATAAGGCTTCAGTTGTTTAACGAGTTTGTACAAGAAAGTACAATACACCAACTGCATTTATTACTCTTTTAATATGAATCAGCTATTAATAAACTACTAATAAACGGCAAACTACTTCTTCACTGCTGATTCCTGGTGGTTTAGAGGAGAATTACTCCGAGTCGCCCCCCTGTCGTTTCACAGAATAGCACAACGGCGAGCGCGTCAAGTATAAACGCCTCGTCCGTTTGGAGAGGTGCGCGCGCAGTCAGCGGAGACTCGCGCTCGTGCGGACGCGTCGAGTATAAACAAGGCTTTAGACAGCAGTGCTGCACCTGGTAAAGAGCCACGCAGAAGAGAAACATCATCATGTAGACGATCTTGTACATGACCATGTCTCCTTCAAAGCTGACGAAGAAGAACATTCCTCCGCAGATATAGATCCAGTATTTCACCAGCAGAGCCTTCACTAGATTCCCCATCACATGCATCAGGTCGTTCTCGTCCACTTCCTCTTCCTCTTTGTCTTCCTCTGAAACCCACATGGAAAGTTATTTCTTTATGGATATAAAATAACTAAGAGATGTTCTGCTGTGACTGTCACAGGATTTAATCTGCATTGGAAACCACTTGTTAGAGATTCTAATAAAGCACCTTTTTTCTGCTCGTCTACTTTGACGTCACAAAGCGCTGCTTCTTCTTCCACCCTCGCCTGTCGCTCCATCAGCGTTTGTCTGAGCAGAAGCCAGAAGCTCAGCTGACACAGAATCTACAACACACACACACACACACACAATGGCAAAAACACACTAGTAAAATACTCAACACAGTTTTGGTAATGGGCATAAATGTATCAATAAATCACAGTGTAGTGACGTTTTACATTCAAAGTGTGTTTATAACTTATGGCAGTTATATACAATTATATGTATTATAGATATATAATTTACAGCTATTGCTGCAAATACATTATTTGTACTTGTTTGTAACTACACTGTTTGATACATAATTTTATGGAATTTTGTTTCCGCCACGAATTAATAACTAATAATTAGATAATTGCGACCTTTTATCTCACAATTCTGACTTTATAACTCGCAATTCTGACTTGTTTCTTGAAATTGCGACTTTATATCATGCAATTCTACGAAAAAAAGTCCGAATTGTGAAATAAAAAGTCGCAATTACTTTTATTATTTTTTATTCTGTGGCAGAAAAAAGCTCCCATATATTTAACATATAACATTTGTACACAAAATAAATATGATAACTACGATGTTCATAAGTTTGAGGAGAAAAAGTTTTGAATTTGTTCGTTTTTTAAATAATCAAATGAACAAATAAATGCAGCCTCGGTGAACATAAGAGACTTTTCTTAATTATTCCAAACTTTTGACCTGTATTGCATATATTTATATCTTATTATAGCATATATAATTTATATTATAGTTGCCACATTATATTTTTATTAAATCATACATATATTTTTCTGATATACTGTATAAAAGCATGTAATATTTTTTTTTTTGTGGCCAAGCCATACAGCAGAAACTGCACTTATTGTTGATGTCTGATTAAAGTGAAAATAATATATAATCTTTCGCAAAATCGGGCAGTTCATTGGCTAAATGTCTAATTGTTACCTTGGAGCTCAGTCCAGTGAAGGGCACCGTCATCTTCAGAAAGAACCCAGGCACTGCCTCCAAGCGCTCAAAACTCCAGATATACTGAAGGACTAACAGAAGGTTCCCATAAGCCACCATGAACGGCGAGGTCAGCATGGCGTACTTCCTCCTGTCTCGCACCATCCAGAGAGTACAGGACCAGAGCAGAAACACAAACGTCAGCCAGCTCACGTACGTTATACTCCACGCCTGAGAAACACACAAACATTCATAAGATTCCATGTTCCAAATGTTCCAAATGTTCCAAATGAACCATTTCACACTCAAATTCTAATTTAGAACTTCAAAGGAACAGTTAACCCTTGTGTTATGTTGCGGGTCAATTTGACCCGTTTCGATTTTCAAGTTGTTGGAAATACTGGTTAACCTTTGCTTTTTTTCTTGATATTTTGTGACTTTTTCTCATTTATCATTAAGAACATGCATGCAAAGTTTCAACATGCTGATGTGTTTTGACATATACAAACAAAATTACTATTACTGTGATGTTCGCGGGTCAATTTGACCCTCATAGGCAGCCATTCAAAAGCAACTGTACAGACACAAAATAAAAACATTTATTTTCTGTATGTCAGGGCACTTCAACTCCAGTTCTAATGTGCAAGTGCATCTAAAAGTGCTCTAACCCTAACCAAACACACTTGAAAAAGCTAAAATCACAGTGTTTAGAATTATTTGCAAAATACAGATGAAAATCTTTGTCAGACACAGATAGTAAAATAAGCTCTCATTTCAATATTCAAAATATCTAAAATACCTAGCTTTTAACCAAAACTTTTATGTAGGATTTTCAAAGGCAGCTTCACAGAGCCAAAAAATAAATAAAAAACATTTATTTGATGTATGTTTTTGTTATGTTTGGTTTCTCACTTCCCAGTGAGTGAATAATGAAACTACGAAAATAGGTCTTAGGAAACTAGGGAACGTTAACTTAGGAAAATTAAAATTTTCATTATACAGGATTTTTTTGTTTGTTCAGTTACGATGTTCAAAGCATAAAATGTAAAAAAAAATAAAAAAAAAATAAGGAAAAAAAAAATATATGCAAAAAAAAACAGTATACTGTTTATTTTCCAATTTTGTCAAAACAAAACTGTTTTAAAAAATGTTTTAAAAACATTTTCATAAATCATATTTTCAGATATAATATTCTGAATGTTTGACAAATGTTGATATTAAAAGTTTACAGTTTGTATCTAAATCTTTGTTGTTTTTCATAGTGTGATTTTTGAGGAATTGTATTGAATTCAATTAGGGTCAATTTGACCCAGTCCATAAGGGGAGTACACAGAATTCGAACAGAACACAAGGGTTAAAAAAAAAAGCCCTTTGACCTTCTCACCATCATAGCGATAAGAGCACAGATGTAGCTCTGCTTCATGATGAACTTGAACACTTTTACGAGAGTGCTCGGCGGTCCGCCCTCCTCTTCCTCTTCCTCTTCCTCATCGGTCTTCTCCTCTTCCTCCTCCAGCTGTAAGTCCACGATCTCATTTGTGTTCTCATCCGTCTTCTCTGTGTGGAGCATTAAAATAATGCATCTTTACATTTCATCACTTGAGAAAAATTCGGTGGATTTGCCCAATATATTAGTTAACTAGAAACGAGTCTCAGCCACAGACAGCAGGAGGCTTTGAATCAGTTACCCTGGTGCAACGAGCGCTTTAGTTTAGTTCAGTTTACCACTTTATTAATCGCACAAGGGGCAATTACAATAGGGCTTAAAACACACATAACACAAACACATTAAAACACATAAACCATATAAATAAATAAAAACATATGAGTAAATGAAAAAACCTATTACAACATGCTTAAAAATAAAATCAGTTATTAATAAATACCAACATAACATCCTTTAAAAATGAGGAAGAACCAGTCACTGGATTTGCCAGGAAGTTACTGTAATTAAAGTTAATTAGAGTTTTGTTTGCTGTTCTGAAGAGCAGAATTGTATTTTTCTGTTATTATTTTATTATTTTATTTATTTTATTTTTCCATGCACATAATTTTTTTTTGTTTTTAAATTTATGTCACGTAATCTCGAATCAAATTATCTTGATACGAGTCGATTTATTTCATGATAACAATATATCTATCTCACAATAGAATTATTTTTGCTTTAAAAAAGGATTTTATAATATGCACTTTTTTGATAGCATTGAAATTTCCTAATTTCAATATCACAAAAAACGATTAGCTTAAGAAAAATAAAACTCAAGCTAACTGAAGACAAGTAAACGGTGATAAAGAAAGAACAAAGAAACCAATATAGGAAGCACATAGGAAAACAAACAACAATAGAACAGACACAAATGAAATAGACCTACCTGAAACACTTCAAGCACTAGAAATAGAAATACATACATTGTATAAAGTAATCAAACGTATATAAAATACACTGCATAGTCCTCACTATGTAAGTTAAACCCACATTTATTCTTATTAAAGTTACACAAGTGATTCAGTCAAGAGCAGTGAGAGATTTTTCTCTTTTGTTGTTTGATGGACATTAATGCCATTAAAACCGAATGAACGGGTCTAATATACTTGTGCGTTGTTTTTTTCTGTTTACTGTGAAATGTTTACGTTCACTAAAGACATAAATAACAGGGTTTATGAGGATACTTGTAAAGATGGGCATTTTGATGACTTATGTGTATTT
Source organism: Rhinichthys klamathensis goyatoka (assembly GCF_029890125.1). Taxonomy (NCBI): domain Eukaryota; kingdom Metazoa; phylum Chordata; class Actinopteri; order Cypriniformes; family Leuciscidae; genus Rhinichthys; species Rhinichthys klamathensis. Next base: position 1,995,507 of record NW_026606839.1, read on the forward strand.
ATAGTCTGAATACTTGACTCTGATTGGCTGGATGGTGTGCAATAAAACCGGTTAATGCACAGATAGTTCCAGTCAGTTTAATCACCGGTCTATATTAATGCGCTGTTTTCATTGAAGCACACACACACGTCACTCGGAGATCGCACAGCGCACACACACACTCACACACGTCACTCTGAGATCGCACAGTGCACACACACACGTCACTCGGAGATCGCACAGCGCACACACACACTCACACACGTCACTCTGAGATCGCACAGTGCACACACACACGTCACTCGGAGATCGCACAGCGCACACACACACACGTCACTCGGAGATCGCACAGCGCACACACACATGTCACTCGGAGATTGCACAGCGCACACACACACACACACACACTCACACACGTCACTCGGAGATCGCACAGCGCACACACACACACACACACACGTCACTCGGAGATCGCACAGCGCACACACACGTCACTCGGAGATCGCACAGCGCACACACACACACACACACGTCACTCGGAGATTGCACAGCGCACACACACACACACACACACACACACACTCACACACGTCACTCAGAGATCGCACAGCGCACACACACACGTCACTCGGAGATCGCACAGCGCACACACACACACACACACACACACACACGTGACTCGGAGATTGCACAGCGCACACACACACACACACACACACACACACACACACTCACACACGTCACTCGGAGATCGCACAGCGCACACACACACGTGACTCGGAGATCGCACAGCCCACACACATGTCACTCGGAGATCGCACAGCGCACACACACACACACACACACGTCACTCGGAGATCGCACAGCGCACACACACACGTCACTCGGAGATCGCACAGCGCACACATACACACACACACACACACACACACACGTCACTCGGAGATCGCACAGCGCACACACACACTTCACTCGGAGATCGCACAGCGCACACACACACGTCACTCGGAGATCGCACAGCACACACACACACACACTCACGTCATTCGGAGATCGCACAGCGCACACACACACACACACACATCACTCGGAGATTGCACAGCGCACACACACACACACACACACACACACACACACTCACGTCATTCGGAGATCGCACAGTGCACACACACACGTCACTCGGAGATCTCACAGCGCACACACACGTCACTCGGAGATCGCACAGCGCACACACACACACACACACACGTCACTCGGAGATTGCACAGCGCACACACACACACACACAGACACACGTCACTTGGAGATCTCACAGCGCACACACACGTCACTCGGAGATCTCACAGCGCACACACACGTCACTCGGAGATCGCACAGCGCACACACACACACACACACACACGTCACTCGGAGATTGCACAGCGCACACACACACACACACAGACACACGTCACTTGGAGATCTCACAGCGCACACACACGTCACTCGGAGATCTCACAGCGCACACACACACACACACACACGTCACTCGGAGATTGCACAGCGCACACACACACACACACACTCACACACGTCACTCGGAGATCTCACAGCGCACACACACGTAACTCGTAGATCGCACAGCGCACACACACACACACACGTCACTCGGAGATCTCACAGCGCACACACACGTCACTCGGAGATCGCGCACACACACACACACACACACACGTCATTCGGAGATTGCACAGCGCACACACACGTCACTCGGAGATCGCGCACACACACACACACACACGTCATTCGGAGATTGCACAGCGCACACACACGTCACTCGGAGATTGCACAGCGCACACACACACACACACACACTCACACACGTCACTCAGAGATCGCACAGCGCACACACACACGTCACTCGGAGATCTCACAGCGCACACACACACGTCACTCGGAGATCTCACAGCGCACACACACACTCACACACGTCATTCGGAGATTGCACAGCGCACACACACGTCACTCGGAGATTGCACAGCGCACACACACACACACACACTCACACACGTCACTCAGAGATCGCACAGCGCACACACACACGTCACTCGGAGATCTCACAGCGCACACACACACGTCACTCGGAGATCGCACAGCGCACACACACACACACACACACACGTCACTCGGAGATCGCACAGCGCGCACACACGTCACTCGGAGATCTCACAGCGCACACACACACGTCACTCGGAGATCGCACAGCGCACACACACACACACACACACACACACACACACACGTCACTTGGAGATCGCACAGCGCACACACACACGTCACTCGGAGATCGCACAGCGCGCACACACGTCACTCGGAGATCTCACAGCGCGCACACACACGTCACTCGGAGATCGCACAGCGCACACACACACACGTCACTCGGAGATCGCACAGCGCGCACACACGTCACTCGGAGATCTCACAGCGCGCACACACGTCACTCGGAGATCGCACAGCGCACACACACACACACACGCAGGCACGTGCACAGGTAGGGCTCAACCTGTGCAGAGCACATGCCCTTTTTGCTCTGACACTCGAAGTGCCCTTTTTTTTTGGTGTTGGTGGTGTTTTCTTCTACTTCAATAAATCAATGCTATTGCTATTGGTCACCCTTTACGTCTGTCTGTCTGTTTTAAAAATATTTAGCCAATGAAAGATCTTAAAAAGAGCTTGTGTAAATCTTGTTCGATCTTAAACTGTCAGTAAAGCTGATAACTCCGCCCCCTCTATCGTGACTGAATGAACTGAAGCTCCGCAGCGGCCGCACAGCAGACAGCAGCTGAACGAAGTTTTGCAAGGGTAAATAAAGATATTGTTGTTTGAATAAGTACTAAACACTTTGTCTATAAAAGCTCATATTTTATTTATTTGATGTCTGACTGAGACATGTGGGACCTGAGAGAAAGGTCTACGCTAGAATAAAATGCGATTTTGGCCACATGTATTTTACAACAGGAAAAACTGAGCGCCTATATAGCTACAACAAACTTAACCCGTTGATGAAAATGTAACTTAATGTGATGCCGCCGGCGCCGTTTTAATGACGGACAAAATGCACATTTGCACACATTCGTTTGTCAAGAACCCCGTAGCAGTTAACTGTATTTGAGTTTGACTTTTGTAAAATGTTAACAATATATTCATAAGTACTACAACAAAATATAATTTGTTTTTACCATCGGAAAATCATAAGCACAGGCGCGCCCCCGCGCTGTTTCGTACTGAAACTACACAAAGCGACTGAGTGATCCTCGTCGTCACCTAGGTGACATATATTTCTAAGAAATTTTCTTCTTTGAATTATGATTGCTGATACACTTAACTTATTAACATTTCATCTTGTTATGGTAATAATATTAAATTATGGTTAATTCAAGGTTATTGATATGCACGTATTCACTATTTTTTAATCTATAGTATTGTATACTCTCTGCTCGTCGTCACATGTATAAATGTAGTAAAACATGGTTTTACTACAGTAATGTTGTAGTAGTAACTAAAAAAAAAAAAACATTACAGAAGATCACTGTGAAATCTTTATATTTTATCATGCAGAATGTAATTCATGATTTAATTCATTCCAATGCTTAATTTATTTGATCCAAAATACAGCAAAAACAGTAATATTGTGAAATATTTTTTACAATCTAAAATAACTGTTTTCTATTTAAATATTTTAAAAAGTAATTTATATCTGTGATCAAAGCTGAATTTTCAGCATCATCATTACTCAAGTTCAATACTCTTCACTCAGTGTCACGTGGTCCTTCGGAAATCCTTTTCACTGCAACTGTACTTATCACACTATTTTATTTATTTATTTTCATTGCTGGCTTATTTTAGGGAAAGTGTAATGAACAAGGGACCTTCAAGAGACCAACATTCCTGGTCCTCCACAGTATCAAGTTTTTGCCAGGTAGGCGGATACATATTGGATATGCTATAGTTGTATGGCTACCATTGTATGGCTATAGTTTCGTATAATCTGGAATTGAGTTGGACATAATTATTTAAATTATATTTCAAAATAGTTTCTCAAAAATACTTGACTCATGTTTATGTGTGACATTGAGAAGAGGGGAAGGTAGAGCAATGTTAACCAAATAATACAAATTAGCTTATGAAACCAAACAGAATAGCTAAAATATATATATTTTATTGAACTTTGTGTGTGCAAAGCAGAGAAAAAAAAATACATATATATATATATATATATATATATATATATATATATATATATATATATATATATATATACACTCACCGGCCACTTTATTAGGTACACCTGTCCAACTGCTCGTTAACACTTAATTTCTAAGCAGCCAATCACATGGCGGCAACTCAGTGCATTTAGGCATGTAGACATGGTCAAGACAATCTCCTGCAGTTCAAACCGAGCATCAGTATGGGGAAGAAAGTTGATTTGAGTGACTTTGAACGTGGCATGATTGTTGGTGCCAGAAGGGCTGGTCTGAGTATTTCAGAAACTGCTAATCTACTGGGATTTTCACGCACAACCATCTCTAGGGTTTACAGAGAATGGTCCGAAAAAGAAAAAACATCCAGTGAGCGGCAGTTCTGTGGGCGAAAATGCCTTGTTGATGCCAGAGGTCAGAGGAGAATGGCCAGACTGGTTCGAGCTGATAGAAGGGCAACAGTGACTGAAATAACCACTCGTTACAACCGAGGTATGCAGCAAAGCATTTGTGAAGCCACAACACGCACAACCTTGAGGCGGATGGGCTACAACAGCAGAAGACTCCACCGGGTACCACTCATCTCCACTACAAATAGGAAAAAGAGGCTACAATTTGCAAGAGCTCACCAAAATTGAACAGTTGAAGACTGGAAAAATGTTGCCTGGTCTGATGAGTCTCGATTTCTGTTGAGACATTCAGATGGTAGAGTCAGAATTTGGCGTAAACAGAATGAGAACATGGAACCATCATGCCTTGTTACCACTGTGCAGGCTGGTGGTGGTGGTGTAATGGTGTGGGGGATGTTTTCCTGGCACACTTTAGGCCCCTTAGTGCCAATTGGGCATCGTTTAAATGCCACGGCCTACCTGAGCATTGTTTCTGACCATGTCCATCCCTTTATGGCCACCATGTACCCATCCTCTGATGGCTACTTCCACCATGTCACAAAGCTCTAATCATTTCAAATTGGTTTCTTGAACATGACAATGAGTTCACTGTACTAAAATGGCCTCCACAGTCACCAGATCTCAACCCAATAGAGCATCTTTGGGATGTGGTGGAACGGGAGATTCGCATCATGGATGTGCAGCCGACAAATCTGCGGCAACTGTGTGATGCCATCATGTCAATATGGACCAAACTCCCTGAGGAATGCTTCCAGCACCTTGTTGAATCTATGCCACGAAGAATTGAGGCAGTTCTGAAGGCAAAAGGGGGTCCAACCCGTTACTAGCATGGGGTACCTAATAAAGTGGCCGGTGAGTGTGTATATATATATTATTTTTTTATAACTATAACATTTATAAAAAAAAATTATAACTGATATAACTATTTTTTGTACTTATATGAATTTTGATTACTTGGTGGGGGAAAAAAAGGGAGGGGGTGCCCTTTGTCAGTTTCAGCACATGCCCCTCAAAAGGTCTGTGCACGGCCCTGCACACACGTCACTCGGAGATTGCACAGCGCACACACTCACACACGTCACTCGGAGATCGCACAGCGCACACACACACGTCACTCGGAGATCGCACAGCGCACACACACGTCACTCGGAGATCTCACAGCGCACACACACGTCACTCGGAGATCTCACAGCGCACACACACACACACACGTCACTCGGAGATTGCACAGCGCACACACACACACACACACTCACACACGTCACTCGGAGATCTCACAGCGCACACACACGTCACTCGGAGATCTCACAGCGCACACACACGTCACTCGGAGATCTCACAGCGCACACACACACACACACACGTCACTCGGAGATTGCACAGCGCACACACACACACACACACACTCACACACGTCACTCGGAGATCGCACAGCGCACACGTCACTCGGAGATCGCACAGCGCACACACACACACACACACTCACACACGTCACTCGGAGATCGCACAGCGCACACACACACGTCACTCGGAGATCGCACAGCGCACACACACACACACACACTCACACACGTCACTCGGAGATCGCACAGCGCACACACACACGTCACTCGGAGATCTCACAGCGCACACACACACACACACACACACGTCACTCGGAGATTGCACAGCGCACACACACACACACACACACACACTCACACACGTCACTCGGAGATCGCACAGCGCACACACACACGTCACTCGGAGATCTCACAGCGCACACACACACACACACACACACGTCACTCGGAGATTGCACAGCGCACACACACACACACACACACACACTCACACACGTCACTCGGAGATCGCACAGCGCACACACACACGTCACTCGGAGATCTCACAGCGCACACACACGTAACTCGGAGATCGCACAGCGCACACACACACACACACACTCACACACGTCACTCGGAGATCGCACTACTATACTACTAAACATATTTACAGAGAAGAGTGTTAGTTTAGTTTCATTGAGATACTATTATAGTTTTTATTCGTAATATAAAGTTATTTTACTTTTATATTTTATTTTTTTGTCTTTTTTCTCTGTCTATATAGTTTTTTATTAATTTTTTACTTTAGTTTTAGTAATTATAGTACATCAAGTTAAACCAAATGAAAGTGAGAAATGTTGTCTTGGCAACTAGCTGAAATAAAATAAGTTCAAGATTTTTGAATATTTTATTTTAATGTTTATTTTATTTCTAGTAACACGATGTTGGAAACACTTTACAATAAGGTTCATTAGTCAACATTAGTTAATGTAGTAACTAATACATTAACTAAAAACTAAAATACATTTGTTTTTTAATATTAGTTAATAAAAATACAGCTGTTCGTTGTTTGTTCATGTTAGTTCACAGTGCATTAACTAATGTTAACAAATACAACCTTTGATTAAAAAAAATTATTAGTAAATGTTAAAATTAATATTAACTAAGATTAATAAATACTGAAAAGGTATTGTTCATTCTTAGTTCATGTTAACTAAGATAGTTAACTAATGAACCTTATTGTAAAAAAAAGTGTTACCAAAACCTTAACTTATAGTTTTAGTTTCTGTACTGTAATATATACTATACAAAACTATAATACCCTGGATAGAAACATCTAGATGTTGTTTGAGGTGTTTCAGTTATTACTGGATGTGTATGTACGGTATCTCACCCTCAGGTTCTACAGGCTGGTCCACTTTGTATTGAGGAGTGGAGTAAATGTCCAGCCGGACCGGTCCGTTCTCAATGGGGGCGGCCGACACATAGTCAAACGACGTCCCGTTGGAGTTCACCACGACTACCTTCAGAATCACAAGAAATATTCACACAGGGGACAGGAGACATGATGCGCTCAACAAATGACTAATATCAGTCTAAACGCAATTAATATACAGCATGCAAAAAGAAGTGAAAATTCTCTCTTTACATATTTAAAAAATCAAGGATGCACAATATATCTGTTTCTATATCTTGTTGTAATGGAAATACAGTGCTTTAATACACTGTTATGTAAAATTATTTGTTTGTCCAAATGGGTGAATCTCACAAAACCTGAAAAGAAAATTGCCATAAAAAAGAAAAAAATAGCCAATATTTTCAACAAAGAAAATGAGGATTTTAATTGTGTATTTTGACTATTTTATTGTACCATTTTCTTTCAGTGTTATGTGAAATTCCTATCTATCTATCTATCTATCTATCTATCTATCTATCTATCTATCTATCTATCTATCTATCTATCTATCTATCTATCTATCTATCTATCTATCTATCTATCTATCTATCTGGCTGTCTGTCTGTCTGTCTATGTAATTCTTTTTTCATTTTCATTCATGTGTATGTGTGTGTGGTACAGTATAGTACAGCATATTTTTATCACAATAATGAATTAAAATGCTTTTAATAAAACTAATCACATAAAATAAATCTAATACAATTTAAGGGCAATATATTAATAATAATAATTATTAATAATTTATTATCAATTATAATTTGATTAATTTAGCATTTTTTTTAAATATATATTTGACAGCACGAATATGTAATGCATTAGTAACACTAACTAATAATAAAAATTAATAATAAATAATAAACAAAGAAATACAAATGTATCTAATGAGATTCATGGGAATAATGTGAAATATATGAATAATAATAATGATTGTATATGTTTATTAATAAATCACCCAGAGAGATGGAGTTTCTCAGTAAATCGCACTGAATCACGCCACATCAAGAGCAGCGTACACACAAACACAAGCTGCTAAAAGCCTAAATCAATTACACTATATTTGTCTACAGTTAAAACTTGCAGACACAGAGTTACATAAGCCTTGGCAAAAGCACAGTGAGTGCAAACCTCTGAGGTGCTGTACCCGTCCAGAGTGCAAATGAGCTGAAGAGAGGGAAGAGAAAGACAAGGTGAATGTATTGATGAGCACAGGAGGGTCGATAACATTATGCTGTTCTCTAACATCAGCAGCACTGTTCACAGATAGAGACGCGAGGACAGAGTTCAGGACAACAGACACATCGCCTTCATCATGTTCTCAAAACACACATGCAAACACATCGCTTTTCATGCACTGGTTAAATTGGGCTTTTGTTTAGTAGTGCAAATATTCAAAATACACTGTGTAAGTGTTTATTTTAGTGCACTTTATCTATTTGTGTGGTTATTTTTCTCAAATCTCCACTTCAGCAACTTAACATACAACAAACTTTAGTTTTATTCCCATCTATTTTTCTTATTATTATTATTTTATTCATATGTGATTTTAATACAATATTTTTTTACACTTTGCATTAGGGTCCAATTCTCACTATTAAATTAATAGTGAGAATTGGGTAAATATGATGATATATGCATTATAAGAACTAATAAACATATAATTAGCATGCATATTACTAGGATATTGTCTTTCTGTTTATTAGTACTCATAAAGCACATATTATCATATATATCCAATTCTCACTATTAACTAGTTGCTTATTAGTATGCATATTACTAGGATATTGGCTGTTTATTAGTACTCATAAAGCAGATATTATCATATATATCCAATTCTTACTATTAACTAGTTGCTTATTAGTATGCATATTACTAGGATATTGGCTGTTTATTAGTACTTATAAAGCACACATTATCATATATATCCAATTCTCACTATTAGTTGCTTGTTAGTATGCATATTACTAGGATATTGGCTGTTTATTAGTACTTATAAAGCACATAATCATATATATCCAATTCTTACTATTAACTAGCTGCTTATTTGTATGCATATTACTAGGATATTGGCTGTTTATTAGTACTTATAAAGCACACATTATCATATATATCCAATTCTCACTATTAGTTGCTTGTTAGTATGCATATTACTAGGTTATTGGCTGTTTATTAGTACTCATAAAGCACATAATCATATATATCCAATTCTTACTATTAACTAGTTGCTTATTTGTATGCATATTACTAGGATATTGGCTGTTTATTAGTACTTATAAAGCACACATTATCATATATATACAATTCTCACTATTAGTTGCTTGTTAGTATGCATATTACTAGGATATTGGCTGTTTATTAGTACTCATAAAGCACATATTATCATATATATCCAATTCTTACTATTAACTAGTTGCTTATTTGTATGCATATTACTAGGATATTGGCTGTTTATTAGTACTTATAAAGCACATATTATCATATATATCCAATTCTAACTATTAGTTGCTTATTTGTATGCATATTACTAGGATATTGGCTGTTTATTAGTACTTATAAAGCACATATTAATGCCTTATTCTGCATGATCATATTCTACATCCCTTAATCCTCCTACCCAATACCTAAACTTAACAACTACCTTACTAATATAACTATTAATAAGCAATAAATAGGAGTTTATTGAGGTAAAAGTCAATTAATTGTGAGAATTGGACCCTAATCTTAAGTTTGACCCAAGCTTTTTATTCCTAAAAACATGGTGAAAATGTATTTTATTTTTGGATGTTGACGTATTTTCTGATTATATATGGAGTGATACAAATCCAAAATCCCCTCTGTAAAAACATTGACAAAACGAAGCAAGAATTTTGAATCTGTTTTTTTACAATGTTCGGATTTCTCTTCTGGAAATGTATGCAAATTAGTGCATCTTTAATTTGACAATGCCTAATTTGCATATTTAAACCAAACATTTCAGGAAACGTGTAATACAAAAAAATATTTTGTGATTCTTAATGCAATCAATCACCTGGGGAAGTATGATAATATATATTGATTATATTTTCCTTGCCTTAAAGGGACAGTTCACCCAAAAATAGTATGTAAAAATGAAACGTTTGTAACCAGACATTTGTGGACCAGTGACGTCTATAGTATTTTTTTCCCCATACTATTGAAGTCAATGTTGCAACACAACTGTCTGGTTACCAACATTCTTCAAAATATCTTCTTTTGTGTTCAGCAGAACAAAGAAATTCATCCAGGTTTGGAACAACTTGAGCTTGCCAGTAAATACATTTGTGATGCTCAACTATCCCTTTAAGACAACTAGACTAACTGCAGTTAAATATCAACTCGGAAAGCAATACTAAGTTTTTACTATTGTTGTCGCATGACCTCATTATGTGCATGTTTAATTCAAACTTCTATTGTTCACTGTATAAGAGTTCAAAGTTCCTCACATTTCTTTCCTCAGTTTTCTGATGCGCTTTCCACCAGAGCTGCCGCTTCCGGCCCAACATGTGAAGAACTGTGTTTCCAGCCGTCTCATCTCCCTCCTTCACCTCCTCTTCCTCACTCTCCTGCTGGAGACACATCAACAAACACAGAAATATATTCACGGGTGAGTGAAATTAAAATGCCGCTTGCGAATAAAAACGATGAAGATGATAAACATGTTTAATGGAGTCCTGAGACGAGAACAACAACAATGAGAACAACGAGAACAACTCATTTCATGAAATTCATGATTCATGATTCATCATATGATTCATCATCGATCACATCGATAGATTTATGCTGTGAAATCAAACCTAGAGGCGCATGAATCAATAAGCTCATACATGTGGGGCTTTAAGGGACCGTGTATTGAGCGCTCTACAAACCCTGAAGCGCAGCGTCACAGATGATCAAACCCATCAGTGCATTATTAACCTGGCATATACATCTTCATATATCAAACAGCAGAAAATATAACACACACACAGCTGGCTAATACTTCATTAAAATCATTCTGAGAGGTATTTCTTGATTTTTTGCTTTATAATTGAAATGTTTATGCCAATAATGCCAGATTTGTCTCTGTTTTCTCAAAAATTCTTTTAAAATCTATTTTTCTATGTATTAAAGTGCATTTAAAAGCATGAAATCATGACAAACGTGACATAAATGATTAAAACACGGCATGATCTGAACCCTCTGCAAACAGTGAGTGTGTAAAAAATGAAAAGTTGTTTTCAAATAAGATTGTTTTTCTCCATTGGATTTTTTTAGGCATAATATTATTTGCTAATATTTATTTAGAAACATTCTGGGTTATTTATTAAGAAATATGATTTTGCTTTATCTAAAGGAATATTGGAAAATAAGGATAATACATTTTTATTTTTTAAAAATCTTTTGTAAAATCCATGAACTATTAAAATCAATTTCTTTATGTATTAAAGTAGATTAAAAAAGCATCAAGACGAACATGACGTCAATAATCAGAACACAACATATGAACAGTAAAGTTGCTCTGCAATAAAGACAATTTGTGCACAATATTAAAGTAAGTAATTTATAATTATTCAAAGTAATTTAAGCATAAATCTAATCCGTTAGTGAGGTAAACAAATAAGAAAAAGCTTTCTGATCATATTTATTTAGACATATTCTGATTTATTTATTAAGAAATTGATTTTTTTGCTTTATCTAATTGACATGCTTAATTGGGAATATTCTTTTAATTGGTCAGTAAATCATTTTATAGATTTGATTTGTCCCTGTTTAATCCATGTAACTTTTCATATTGTTGGTCTTTTGTAAAATCCCTAAATTATTAAAAATCCATTTCATAGTGTATTAAAATGCAATCAAAAATTAATTAAATCAAGACAAACATGACATTAATCATCAGAACAAATGTGCTCTGCAATAACGGCGTTTCATGTGTAAAATATTAAAACTTGCTTCCAAAACTTTTGTAACTTTAGATGTTTGTCTATTTATGTTCAAATAAATTTAATTTTAAATAAATAAGTTTCACTTGAAATAAATAAATAATTAACATTATTCATGTTCAAAAACAAGAAAAAGCTTTTTGCCAATGGAATAAATTCAAATATATTTTTAACTGGAAAATAAGAGAAAAATCTATTTTTTTGGCAGTAAATACATTTAAATTATTTCCATATTACCAAAATAATATTTTACACTACATCTTAAAATATCAGTATAATATATTTTTTTCACTTTACAAGACAAATAGATGATTTTGATTTTAAAGTGGCATTAGGCTCACCATGATCATAGGATCCTGCAGCCACAGGCGGATCAGGGTGGCCAGTGTGTAGTACAGGACCAAGAGCATGATGGGATTGACAAAATGGTGCCATTCCAGATTATGGTTGACAGCGAGCTTCCAGGTAGAGGAGCAGTCGGTTCGAACGATGGAGGAGATACCAAACACACTGTGGAGAAACATTCAACTGTTAGTGTTTTCATTACGCGGTGTTTTTAGCCTCTTCTTCTCTGGGAGAGAAATGATCACATGACCACGGCCCACTGTAAGGGAAAAACAGGAAGTGATGTCGATAGAAAAGGCTGTCAACGCTCTCATTCAACAGTCACGCAGATCTTTCATCAACTACAATTAGTCCACAGTCTTTTCCAACCAGAAACAACACACACACACACACACACACACAGGGCTGCTTCCACAGAAAATGAGAAAGAATAGCGGGATTATGGTATCTATTACTATTTATGAATCCCAGGGAAGTAGGTGAAACAGGCGGATAACTAAGAGTGTGTGAGTTTAATGAGTTTATCCGACCACAATGCACTTCTAACTTTGAGTCGTCTTAATTAACCTTGCCATCACGACCGCAATGCAAACCTTAAAAGCTGCGTTAAACATTGAATTGATTTGAAATCACTCAGAGAAACACATCAGTAACACACTTTCTTCACACTGCGACCATTAGAGCAAATAATATGTAGTGAACACATTTAAACAAGGCTGCTGGACTATACATAGAGCTAATGGCTTCACGCAGTCGATGGACTGATGCTGAGCGTCAAGGCCACGAGAGATCCGTCAGCACCTGCAGATCAGAAACGCCTCATAACCCGGCGCTTTACACTGCTCAGATCCAGAACACGGATGGGAATATCCGGTGAAGGACAGCTAGTGCTAAAATAAACAGTAGAGGTGTGTTTGTTGCAGCATTTTAAGGCATCGCAGGCATGCAGAACCGGCTCTAAAGCATCCATCCATCATGCTGACGCCGACGCAGAGCCACAAGATCAGGGAGAAACCACACTATTATTACGCTTGTGCTCAACTGCTGCCTTTTCCACTGATAAAGCAAATATTTTGAAATTTTACATCGATTTTTTGCATTGTGAGATTTTTTCACGATTAATCGCGATTAATCGCATCCAAAATAAAAGTTTGTGTTTACATAATATATGTGTGTGTAGTGTGTATTATTATTTTTAATACATAAATACCCACACATGCATGTGTATTTAAGAAATATTTGGATGTATATATTGTACAGGGAACTACACTGCGACCATTGCGACCATAATGCCATTGCGACCCTAATTTTTAAATGGGTCGCAAATGTATCACCGTTTGATTATTTTTGTACCTACCTAATGTTTTAGGCAATATGCTATGATTTACTATGAGCATTTATTAAAACAGAAATGTGTATTTTAAGAATACGTTTTATAACGCGCTCTGAGCATTCAACACATCAAGTTGGCTTCGCGGATTCGCGCTTGTTTAACTGAGAGAACGAGCAGAGAGAGTGAAAGCCCCAGTCGCGCGCGCGCTCTCTCTCCCTCCCTCGCTCATAATAATGAATTGAGTTGACTGAATATCTTTGAGAATACACGATGGTAAAAGGTCGGAAGACCGAAGTTTTTTTTTTTCTGAACTACCACTGGTTGTGAATTGTGCTAAAATAACGTTGCCTCATCTTCTCTGAAAAGCTTTCCACACATTCAGATGGCATAAACCACTCTTTCAATAAACAAAACAAAAAATATATCTGGTGATGAAATGTTTTCTGTGTTGAGACAAATCTTGTGCGATGTCCTAAACTGCCTGGATAATCACACAACGTGTGCCGTGGTCCGTTAATGACACGTCCGATTCGCGAACTGACTCCTTTGAACCGATTCACTTTAATGAATGGTTAAAATAACAACTGATCTGTCCAACACTGAACTCAAGAGTCATTCTAGAATTATTCATTCTTTCCAAGTAGAGCTATTCAAGTCATCTGGTGAAATTGTTTTTATATCGCAATATATATCGCAGAAAAATCAAATATCGCAATGTCATTTTTTTTACCAATATCGTGCAGCCCTACTGTAAATTCTGTGGGCCTTCAATTGCAGGACTGTCCAAATTTGTAACTGCGTCAAAACAATTCAAACACGAGTCATTGAAGCTTCACAATGACATATTATATTTATTTTACTTTTCCTTAAGAGTTCAGAAGTCTGCCCATCTGTGCCAACCATAGCATGGTGAAATCCAAAAGAAATTAATTTAGCACTTTATTGTGTAGGCTACTGTATTTTCTATTGCAGTAAATCTATCCCAACCATTTTTAAAGAAAACAAGAAGGCATGTGTTTTAAAAGATGGAGAGTAAAATAAAAAGCACATCTGTATGCAATACAGTTTCACTATTGGTCATTATTATCCAGAGCGGCTTACTATATAAATAATTTGTGCGACCAAATCATGTTTTGCGCTAGTAACTGAAAAAGTTAGTAGCGCAAGTGCCACCAGTGGAAAATGTTAGTGTAGTTCCCTGTTGTATATAGACTGAATGTAGCCTATATATAATGTATATATTTTATATAAATTTAATATTTTATATATAAATAACATATTTTTCTTAAATATATACATGTGTGCATTTATATACAAAATAATTATACACAGTACACACACATATATTATGTAAACACAAACTTTTATTTCGGATGCGATTAATCGTTTGACAGCCCTAATATTTATACATAATTAATATTATATATAAATATAAATATTTGATATATTAATCAACACGTTTTTCTTAAATATATACATGCATGTGTGTGTGTATTTATATATACAAAATAATTATACACACTGCAAACACATATATTATGTAAACACAAACTTTTATTTTTGGATGCGATTAATCGCGATTAATCGTTGCATTTTTTTTTTATGTTAGCAATAGTTGTATTTTTATTTGATGTATATTTTATATATTTTTCTTTTTAACATTTTTTAATGTGAACAACAATGAGAAGAGCATCCGCACAGAAACTTTTATCTTTCACTTAAAACTGTTACACTCATACAAACTCCGATCTTCTGGGCTTGACATACTCAGACCACTTTGTCCAGATTTTGTAAAACACAGGGCTGCCAACTCTCACGCATTCACCGTGAGACTCACGCAATTGAGCCAATTCTCACGCTCTCACGCCACACCCCCGATTTCTCACGCTGAAGTGTCAACCCAGTCGGTCAAATGCCTGAAAGATAAGTTTATCTATAGATCTACCAGTTGAGCCATTCGTGATCGAATAGTTTTACCGCAAATTAGTTAAAATATCCTGTAATCTATAGCGAGCGAGCGTGCATGCGAGACAGATGTGTTGAGCTCCTAACGGCGCGCTCCTAACCGCGCACGCGCACACGACGGCAGAGAGGTGATTAAGCGAGCTTGCGTGTCTTTCGCAACACAACCCAGTGGACAGTTAGACTGTATTGATACAGTTGAGAAATAATAATATTTTTACAGTTTTCAACAATAATTGGCATTGTTGAACCCTTGCTCTTATTATATTTCTGATTTCTCAGTTTTGTCATTATTTTAGCAAATAATTTATTTTATATGTTTTGAGACAGTTTGTTTGAAGAAGTTTTAAAGAGTTAGTAAAAGAGTAAAGTAAAAGTTAAAACTTTTTTATTTAAGTAGGCATCTATTGTTTATTAAGTAGGCCTATTTATTTTGTATTAATACATAACCTTACTGTATTCATTCATAATGTATCATTATTGCGTGACATTTGTGTCAATAATCGTCAAGCACAGGGGACTTCGCGTAGTGGGAGGGGGCCCCCAAATCAAATTCTGCTTAGGGCCCCCAAAAGGCTCGGACCGGCTCTGGAGACCAGACAGACAGTTTGAGTTTTTTGTGACAATTGTGAGGGAAATACACAATTTATTCCCATAAACTGTGTAGTCAGCCGTTCTCCCTCCCATCTGCACTGTGTGAAAGAATTGTGAACGCAGGCAGGTCAGTGAGTTACAGGGCGCTCCTTGTCTCCATCCAGTTTAGGCTGGTAACTAATAGGCCTGTTATATAGAATTAAGTTAGCAATAGCAGTTGTTTGTTTTGCAGCACTGAGCAGTTATTTTACATAACTTTATCATAAAAACAGTACAAAAGCATTTCCAGATGACAAATATCTGGACATGCCTAGTAGTTAATGTTAATTATTGTTTTCTAAGAACAGAATGTCAATTAAAATGTTAAATGTAAAATTAAATGTAATGTAAATCTCCCAAGAAATTATGTACAGATACCAAATACTTTGACAATCAATATATACTTAATACACTTCTGCTAATGCAAGGATTTTGTGTTTGTATTTTTCCCCACACCAAGCCACGCCCCTCAATAAGCCCCTCCCCCATAACCCAAGCCCCGCCCCCCAAAATCTCACTCTAAGCTGAACTCAAAAGTTGGCAGCCCTGAAAACATGTCTCTTTGATTATGAAAGTTTTTTCCATACTGTAGATGTCATGGATTATGTTGACCCACTCTTCTTCATAATATATTTTTATATTTATTTATATATTATTCAAATTATAAAGTACATTTATTCTACTGCCTTTATTTTTATTACAGTAAAAACATTAAGTTTTTTTCTATTACAATAATGAGAATATGTGGGAGATTAAGAATATTTTGCATTAAAAAATAATTATATATTATTCAAATTATTAAGTTTTTTTTAAAATAGACAGGATGATTTTTTTACAGTACAAAAATTAAGGTTTTTAAAGTAATTAATATTTATTTTTTCATTCATCCATACATGCATGAAATTTCATTTCATTTAATTTCAGTTGGTTTTATATACAGTACCAGACTTTTCTTCACAGAAAAATATTTAAATATGTATTAAATATAAAATAAACTGATTGCAGAATTATTATTCATTGTTTTTACACTACTTTTTAAAAGTTTGGGGTCATTTTATTCAGCAATGATGTATCAAATTGACAGTAAAGACATTTATAATGTTACAATATTATGATTTGTATCTGTTCAGTGAACAAACTACAGGTGAAACTCGAAAAATTAGAATATCGTGCAAAAGTTCATTTATTTCAGTAATTCAACTTAAAAGATGAAACTAATATATTATATAGACTCGTTACATGCAAAGTGAGATATTTCAAGCCTTTATTTGTTATAATTTTGTATTTGGGGATTTCATAAGCTGCAAGCCATAATCATCAAAATTATAACAAATAAAGGCTTGAAATATCCCACTTTGCATGTAATGAGCCTATATAATATATTAGTTTCACCTTTTAAGTTGAATTACTGAAATAAATGAACTTTTGCACGATATTATAATTTTTCGAGTTTCACCTGTATATCCAAAATGGCAGGAATAAGCAAGCAATTTTCATTTTAATTCAATTTTAACAAATCATTAAATGCTAAAAAAAAGTGTCCAGTCTAATTAAAAACATACTATATTACCCAATATTTGTATGTGCTATGGATTGTCATGTTTATTAGACTAGGCCAGGGCACTGTAAGTTTAGCAACGTCTACGCTACAATAATTAACACAAAAATATGGAATTACCTTAATGCATAATTTAACATTATAAAAATGTCTTGTTAATCGCATCATAAAAACTGCTGGATCTATTTCAGGAGGGTTATTACATAAATGATTGCGAAAGAACGAACGAGTGATTCCTTTGGCATACACACGCACACACACACACACACACACAACATTGAGCTGATATGCGTTTATGAAGCTACATTTATTTGACTCTACACTTCGACTCCAGGTCTTTTGTGGCCTGGCCTTTGTCAGAACATGCGATAACAGATGGGATACGGGATCTTTCATCTGTGCGCCGCCTGAACCCTGCGTGTCTATCAAAGCCCAGACACAGGATATTGGGCTGTGTTTTGCTGCAGGGCATGATGAGTATTTTAACACTCATTCATTATTTACAGTATGCTGCAGGTACAGATTAATATGCATATGATGACATTATACATATGACATATTATATGGTATTACTGGCACTGTCGTACAAACTTGCATTCAGAGTCCACTGATTTATAAATAATTAAAGAGGACCCTTTTGTGCTTTTTTACATGTTCATCTTTCTTTAGTGTGTAATGTTGCTGTTTTAAAGCTCTGCAAAGATACAGAGTCCCTCCAGCGGGAGTTCTTCTCTATATCAGTGTCAGTGTTTCTGAACTCCCTGAAACGCCTCCATTGTAGTCTTGAGTTTCTTACGAGAACGAACACGTCACAATTTTCCTCATTTAAATAATTTATACGCAGAATAAAGGGGCGGGGCCTGGTTGAGTTAGTTAGTAGTGTGTTGAAACTGGCGGTTATGGTAAGGGGCGGGACATTTCCGATTGACCAATCACAACACACTGCTCCAGCCGACCAATCAGAGCACGGTGTGCTTTTCAGAAGGAGGGGCTTCATAGAGACAGGAACTAAACAGAGCGTTACTGACAGACTGGGAAGAGAGGAGCCGCAACAATGGAGAATATGTGAAAAACCTGTTCTAGTAGAGCCCAAAAACAAAATCTAGACTTGGCATAATACGCCCTCTGTGGAGCAAGTTTTTTGCATGAGATAGATTTGACAACAGTTATTAAAAAGGATTGTCTCTGACCCTCAGTGGCCATTTCTCCAAAGCCAAATCTGGATGAACAAACAATTGAAAGTGCAAAAAATAGAACATGTTTATCATTGCATGATATATACTGACATACTAGATATAATATTAGTACTAAGCATTCTGCAGAGCCCGTCTCTGACCTGACGTAGCTGTCGTTGGGCCTGATGGCCTCCTGGAGGAACTGGAACTGGTTGGAATAAAGAACGATGAGATGACCAGCGCTGAAGATGGCCATGAGAACACACAGACAGCTGAAGAGGAGCTTGTCGAAGGTCTTGCAGAGCGACCACCACGTGCACAGACCCAAGAACACGAAGAAGTAGACGGCTGACGTCAGGGAGGGGAGCATGATACCTGGAGACCAGAGCACGGACCGTTTTAGACTGACTGTTGGCTTATGGGAGATTAAAGAATTTCAAATAAAGAATCAAAATGTATCACGGTTTCCACAAGCAGCACAACTGTTTTCAACATTGATAATAATAATCTTAAAAGACAACTCCGGCGCAAAATGAACCTTTGGTCTAATAAAACATTGGTACCTAGTCAACCGTTCTCTGAGATTTGTTTTCATGATAATCGAATGTAAAGAGTTTTATCTCTAAAAACTGTTTAGCGTATAATGCTAGTAATGGGGGCATTTAATAAGTAAAAAGAAATCGCTAGTTTATACCACTAACAAGACTCAAAATAGCCCAACACTAACACAGTAACATAATGAGGCTCCCTGCATGCAAAACGAAGCATTGAGAACTTTGTAAGTGTACAGACCGTTTAATAAGAAGATATTTTATGAAGACAGTCCACTTCGTGTATACAGACAGGAGCCATCTTTGGAAAACAGTCTCGACTAATCAAACCACGAACGACGTGCTAAGTGAGCTGAACTGTATGAAGTTCAGTGAACTTCTGAACTGTATGAATGGCGTTCGTGGTTTGATTAGTCGAGACTGTTTTCCAAAGATGGCTCCTGTCTGTATACTCGAAGTGGACTGTCTTTATAAAGTATCTTCTTATTAAACGGTCTGTACACTTACAAAGTTCTCAATGCTTCGTTTTGCATGTAGGGAGCCTCATTATGTTACTGTGTTCGTGTGGGGCTATTTTGAGTCTTGTTAGTGGTATAAACTAGCGATTTCTTTTTACTTATTAAATGCCCCCATTACTAACGTTATACGCTAAACAGTTTTTAGAGATAAAACTCTTTACATTCGATTATCATGAAAACAAATCTCAGAGAACGGTTGACTAGGTACCAATGTTTTATTAGACCAAAGGTTCATTTTGCGCCGGAGTTCTCCTTTAAGAATGATTCTTGAGCAGCAAATCAGCATATTAGAATGATTTCTGATTGATCGGCTGGTGACCGGAATTGGCCGATTTTCACGTGATCGGCCATGATCGGCGACCGGCCGGCCAGTCTGACTTATGCCGATTTTATGCCGGTCAAATGCACTCGGGCGCCGCATGATTAACATCGCGCAGCATCACACGTGCGCACGGAACGCACATGTAGGAAACCTTGTGAATTACGGCCGTTTCACACCGCAAGCGTGAGCGGTGCACATTTTTTCCGGCGTGCATGTTAATCAACGAGTGCATTAACAGCGGGAGCAGGAGCGTCGCATGAGTAGAAGTGAAGCGGTTTCGGTGCCGAGTCTATTTTTGCTGCGCTGCTCACGCTCAATTAAAGTGAAAGCACAGAATTTGCATGTCTAGTGTGTATTAACAAGAACTGGAGTAGGCTATGTCAGAAATTAAAATGAAAACTCTTTATAGAAAATATTTTATAGAAAATGTACCCATTTAAACTTGTTTATATTATTCAGTTTGGGTAAAAGTATATGGTGTTTTATAAATAAAAAAATATATAGAAAATAAATATTTGTGTTTAAAAAAAAAAAAACTGGTTATAAAAAATAAAATCGGAATCGGCAGGTCAAACTCAATGGAAATCGGAAATCGGAATCGGAAATCGGCCTAAAAAATTGTACTCGGTGCATCTCTAATTTCTGAAGGATCATGTGACACTAAATATTGGAGTAATGATGCTGAAGATTCAGCTTTGAACTTTTGAAAGGTAGTTCACGTTAAAATTTGACCTATCCACACCTGTTAATCCCAGGAGAATGGTGACCACCACTTGTCCAGCGGTCGTGATGAGGTTACCGATGATCTCTTTGAGTTTATTTGCCAGTCCTGCCACTCTGCGCAGAATCTTCATCTTTGTGCTCTCCTGCACCTCTTCCTCCTCCTCCTCCTCCTCTTCCTCATCCACACCTTCTCCGTCACGCTCCTCTTCCTCTGCCTCATCCTCTGCATCAAAGTCCTCATCAAACACCATTTCATCATCTTCATCATCATCATCGTCGTCATTTTCCACCTTTTCGTCAATCTCCTCCTGCGTCTGATCAGAGAAAACAAGACTCATGCACATTTATTGTTTAAATGAAAAACACATATGAACAACAACATTTGTCCAAATCTGCATTATACAAGCCAAGCAAGCAGTTTGGACTTAATTGAGAAATGTACTAATCATTTCTGAGTGAATATTGTTTGCACCACCAGCTGCCTTTTTTCCGAAGCCAAATCTGGATGAACAAACAATTGACAGTGCAAACATAGAACAACAAACATTATTTTTTTAAATGTTTATCATTGCATGATATATACGGTCTGAAATACTAGATATAATATTAGTACTAAACGGTATGCAGTACGTGGCATAGTAGTCCATTTCGAGAACATTTCTCTGTTTAAGTGCTGTTGAATCTGGTTTAGATTAACTCTGATCTCACACACAGATTCACAAATAAACAATAAGGCCCATCTAGCTTTAATGGCTCCATATGTATGGCCTTCAGCACAGGAAACATCTTCCTGCTCACAGTAGCACATACTGCTAAACACCCGTAAACGTTTAGCTACAGCATGAAGCAATTCTTTAAACCTCTAGTCTTAAGTTTCTCACTTTATTTATGTCTCCTAGTATTACAGCTCATCATCCTTAAAACAAAATGCAGGATAGATGGATTGATGGATGGATGGATAGATAGGTGGATGAATGGATAGGTGGATGGATGATGGATGGATGGATGGATGGATGATGGATGGATAGATAGGTGGATGAATGGATAGGTGGATGGATGATGGATGGATGGATAGGTGGATAGATGATGGATGAAAAGATGGATGGATGAATGGATAGGTGGATAGATGATGGATGAATAGATGGATGGATGAATGGATAGGTGGATGGATGATGGATGGATGGATGGATGGATGAATGGATGATGGATGGATGGATGGATAGGTGGATGGATGATGGATGGATGATGGATGGATGGATAGATAGATAGATAGGTGGATGAATGGATAGGTGGATGGATGGATGATGGATGGATGAATGGATAGGTGGATGGATAATGGATGGATGGATGGATGGATGGATGGATGGATGATTGGATAGGTGTATGAATGGATAGGTGGATGGATGATGGATGGATAGGTGGATGGATGACGGATGGATGGATGGATGGATGGATGGATAGGTGGATGAATGGATGGATGGATAGGTGGATGGATGATGATTGGATAGGTGGATGAATGGATAGGTGGATGGATGATGGATGGATAGGTGGATGGATGATTGGATTGGTGGATGGATGGATGGATGGATGAATGGATGGATAGGTGGATGAATGGATGGATGGATAGGTGGATGAATAGATAGGTGGATGGATGATGAATGGATAAGGTGGATGGATGATGAATGTATAGGTGGATGGATGATGAATGGATAGGTGGATGGATGGATGGATAGGTGGATGGATGATGAATGTATAGGTGGATGGATGATGAATGTATAGGTGGATGGATGATGAATGTATAGGTGGATGGATGATGAATGGATAGGTGGATGGATGGATGGATAGGTGGATGGATGATGAATGGATAGGTGGATGGATGATGAATGGATAGGTGGATGGATGATGAATGGATAGATGGATGGATGAATGGATGGATGGACAAATAGATGGATGGATGGGTGGATGAATGGATAGGTGGATGAAGGGAGAGATAAATGGATAGGTGGATGAATGGATGGATGGATAGGTGGATGAATAGATAGGTGGATGGATGATGAATGGATAGGTGGATGGATGATGAATGTATAGGTGGATGGATGATGAATGGATAGGTGGATGGATGGATGGATAGGTGGATGGATGATGAATGGATAGGTGGATGGATGATGAATGGATAGGTGGATGGATGATGAATGGATAGATGGATGGATGAATGGATGGATGGACAAATAGATGGATGGATGGATGGATGAATGGATAGGTGGATGGATGAATGGATAGGT
Organism: Rhinichthys klamathensis goyatoka; assembly: GCF_029890125.1. Lineage (NCBI taxonomy): Eukaryota > Metazoa > Chordata > Actinopteri > Cypriniformes > Leuciscidae > Rhinichthys > Rhinichthys klamathensis. The sequence continues at coordinate 2,019,251 of NW_026606839.1, forward strand.
GGATGAAGGGAGAGATAAATGGATAGGTGGATGAAGGGAGGGATGGAGAGAGGGGGTAAGCAGAAGGATGTTGAATGCCTCAGAGCCACTATAAAAAGTTTGGGAACCACTGATCTAGAATATACTTATGATCTGCTTTACGAGTCTATTCTAACAACTTGCCTTTCCTCGTCCTATCACATAAACCTGTTCTCATAAAACAGTGAGTTTTGTAAGATTTTCTCTGGGAAAACAAAAATTTGGAAAGCTTTTACTGGGATGGGATCAAAAAAAATTTGATTATGGGATTTCACACATAAAGTTCTTTAACAAGACTTCTGCTGCTGGTTGGCACGGCATGCAAACTTTCATTCATCCAATCATAATCATGTAAGGGATCATGTACAGTCACTGTTGCAGAATAAACATATTCTTTTTTTTAGATAATGAATGGTGAACTGTACATTATCCTGCTGATTGACTGTTTTTGAGTTGAAAATATTTTATTATGTGAGAAGAATGAAGGTATGGACCCTACACCTACTCCAAACACTACCCGTTAAACACCGTATTCCCACTATTATATAATCTTAAAACACATTATTTCTACTTTTCAAATATTTTCATAATTTTTATTTTAAAATAAACACGTCTCCTAACAAACATGCGATGGGAAAAGGGAAAAGAATGAGTTCAGAATGCGGATTTGAACTCGGGTTTGTCACATGATTTGTGTGTCTTACACTCCAGCGGGGTTTCATCTTCCAAACACATATGAATCTTTCTGATGAAATCTGGGAGATTTCTGTCGCTCCATTGACAGCTACGCATCTACCACTTTAACGCCTCAAATAGTTCATAAAGAGATCGTAAAACTAATCCGTATGAATTGAGCGGTCAACATTTTCTGAAGTGGTAGTTGCTTAGACTGTCAATTGAGGAACAGAAAGCGGTCAAATTTAATAAAAAATATCTTCATTTGTGTTTCGAAGATGAACGGCAGTCTTACGGGTTTGGAACGACATGAGAGTGAGAAATTAATGACAGAATTTTCATTTTTTGGGTGAACTAACCCTTTAAAGGGATACTCTACTGGTTTTTCATATTAAACTATGTTATTCCCTTAACTAAGACGAATTGATACATACCTCTCTCGTCTCAGTGCGTTCACTACCTCGCTGTCTTGCGGCGAAACTTTGTTAGATCTTATCTCAGCCCTGTTCATTCAATACGGGCCAAGCAGAGAAGCGACCAAACACCTCCACGTTTTCCCTATTTAAATACAGTGACACGAGTAGTGTAACTCGACCTAGGACGGTGACACAAAATAAAACGTTGCGCTTTTCTAAGCGTGTAAAATGGATAACTATATTGTATGGCAGAATACCATAGCAAGTGCTTGGGAGCACTTCGACTCGGCGCAGTAATATCATCTCTCGTGAAATGAGAGGGAGGAGGAGAGGGAGCGGGGGGAGAGGATTTTTCACGAGAGATGATATTACTGCGCCGAGTCGAAGTGCTCCCAAGCACTTGCTATGGTATTCTGCCATACAATATAGTTATCCATTTTACACGCTTAGAAAAGCGCAACGTTTTATTTTGTGTCACCGTCCTAGGTCGAGTTACACTACTCTAGTAATAAATAGGGAAAACGTGGAGGTGTTTGGTCGCTTCTCTTCTTGGCACGTATTGAATGAACAGGGCTGAGATAAGATCTAACAAAGTTTCGCCGCAAGACAGCGAGGTAGTGAACGCACTGAGACGAGAGAGGTATGCATCAACTCGTCTTAGTTAAGGGAATAACATAGTTTAATATGAAAATCCAGTAGAGTATCCCTTTAAGTAACATTAATAATACAGTATTATTAAGTTAAAGTAGCTCAGCAGATAGAGTTGAGTTTGATAAATTGATAAAACAGACAAATTATTATTATTATTATTATTAATAGAATATATAAATATATATAAAATATAATATATATATATATCATTATAATATAATATAATATAATAGAATATATAAAAATAACAACACCCTAATTATATGATACTTGTTTATATAAAGTGCATGTGTGTGCGTGAACGCAGGCCTATCCATCAGTGCTGGGAAGGAAAGTAAGTTCCATGATCATTGTGTTTGTTATGCGTCAGACTGCAGCCCAGTAAACCCATCAGCAGAGGTGACAGCTAAACTGGTGTCTGGAGAGCACATGTTCTCGGTGTGTGTGTGGAAGCAGGAGTGTGTTTGAGTCCTCTGACACACCTTCTCCTCGGGCTCGAAGTCGTGGTTGTCCTGGGCCATGTCCACACTCGGACGCGTGTGAACCAGTTTCCGGCACAGCAGCCACACGGACAGGCTCGCCATGAACATCCCGATATCTGGGAGGAAAACTCGGATCCCATTGCCTGCATCTGCACCAATAACACTACAAACACACACACACACACACACAGAGAGAGAGAGAACAGATTAACACACAGTACAGTCACAGAGCCTTCGGTTACACTTTATTTTAAGGTGTCATTGTTACAGTGTAATTATATCTTTAAATACGGAGTAATATTAAGCTACCACATGCACTAACTATAGGGTTAGGTTAGATTTAGGATTTGGTTGAGGTTTAGTTGCACGTAATTATGCATAATTTACTGTTATTACTATGGTAAGTAGATGTAACATACAGTATGTAACAAGGACACTGTAAAGCCTTCTTTTAATGTATATTGATTATTGTTCAACATGCATCTTTCTTTAACGAATGTTCCAGCATTCACATGAATCTGTTACAGGTAATCGTGACTATAACAAACAAACTACCGTCGCCAGAATTCCTATTAAACCACACGCCATCTGTGAGAGGCGGAAAACATTTGTGAGAATGCCGTTTTTCCAAACATTTTCCAGTTTGAGCTTCTTACACATCTGTTGTGTGCTAAAATACGCCGTTTATATGCTTCCCCACCCAGTTCAATAAAATCTGCCTCGCACCATATTAAAAGAGTATAAATATTTCTCATAAAACACATACTGGGTTCTTCTGAAACTCACACAACAGTGAAATTAAGTCTTTCTCAAAGTGCCTAGTCTGTGTCAGGTTGATTCAGTCTGAACAGGTTCGAATCAGTTTCACCGTCATTCAGACAATCATGCCATTATTAAGCCCTAAAGGGAAACATATGGTGAATACAATAACCTCAGATGTATGGAATGATTGATGTGCTTATACAATATATAGCCTCTTCCAGTTAGAAAGAACACTAAATGTTGCTCCAGGTGCACTAAAGCATTTATTATGCATGCATCTAGAAATACAACAGAGATGCATGACTTAAAACTAGACATCACAAGATGTGTTTGATACAGTCCAGGAGGAAAAATAGGTTTGAGTAAAAAGCTTATTTACAGGATTTGCACCAACCTTACCAGTGTATCAATTAAAAAACAAAACTCATTGGGATTCAAACATTCAATTTACAAAAAAATGAAAAGCCTAGATTTAATTTTAGCACTACTAGCATGTTTTTTGTTTTTTTGTCTAAAGTAAATTTTTCTTTCATTCCAAACTTGTGATCAATTCTTTAATGAGCTCTTTGTTTCTGCCTAAACTAACTGTATGATTTGTATTATCTTAGAGCTGTATATTTTGGACAAATGGCGCATTTGACACACAAAAAACACATTATGAAAAATCTGGTTTAAACGGTGAACCTTTAATATTAATACTTCTCACACATATGAACGATTTATTTTTAAAACTGTATTTAACAGCTATTTTTAACCATTTGTTTGAAAAAAAATAACAGTATTGTAACTTAAAACTTCAATTTTTTTCATTTAAAATGGTAACAATTTTTGGTAACACTTTAATTTAAGGTGACATACCGGTAGTTACACGTTATGTACTTACTGTGATAATAACAGTACTTAAGTACATGTACTTACTGTGATAATAACAGTACTTAAGTACATGTACTTACTGTGGTAATAACAGTAATTACAAGTAACTAACCCTAAACCAAACCCTAACCGTAACTCTATAGTCAGTACATTACTAATACTCAGTGCTTATTTGAGTAAGTACAAGACTACCATGTCACCTTGCAATGAAGTGTAACTGATTTTTATTTTATTTGAAATGTTTTTGTATTACTTTTGTGTGTTTTCCTGAAGCTCAAACCATGTGTTTGATTCCCAGCGGTATTAACATTCTTAAACTGATAAAAATGTACACCTTCCTTCAACACAGTGTACATTTCTTTGGATAGAAGTGTCTGCCACATGCATAAATGTACATTTAAATACTCCCAGAGGGTAGTTAAAAATTTTAACCACGAAATTGCGGGTCAAAATGACTCGAAAACATCGAAATTTTGTACACGCCTTCCACAACACCTCAGGGTGTCAAAACTTTGCAGGCATGTTCATAACTCTAAATGAAAAACAGTCACAAAATTAAATATATATCAATATATATCCTCGGTTATCCAGTATTTCCGGAAACTCGATTTTGTGTTTCGGGTCAAAATGACCCGCAACATAATACAAGGATTAAGAAATCTCTGCCTCTTTCACCAAAATGTTTGCTTGTAACAATGAATTTCAGACCCCAAACATCCACTTCACAACTTATTCCTGCATCAACTCCATGCATTGCGCTCATGTGATTGACATCACGGGCCGTTATGTCACAGATAAATGCCTTCGCTCAACTAACAGGTCACTTAGGAGTATAAACAGTTTACAGCTGAACTTCCGGCCACTTATGAAGAATCGAGCCATCCGACCAGCGCTGCTTGGAAAAAGGTGCAGGTCGAGATTCCCGCACTCAGAAAACCACACTTAATAGAATCACAGTCAGGCCAGAGCACACAAACATCAGGCCAGTGCACACAAACATCAGGCCAGAGCACACAAACATCAGGCCAGAGCACACAAACATCAGAGTAGGCTTTGAGGAATCGGGCTGTCAACAGTGGGTTCAGGTTTAATTGTGTTTAGCGTTCCTCATGGAAACCGGCTGGTGGACGGCAGACATCTGGCCGCAGTGTAAGTGGAGAGTAATGTTATCTGTCTCTGTTTGCTGAAGTACTTAAAAACACTTAAAAACTCATCCCTGCAAGCTTATTACACGCTTTTAAGGGATTCTACAAACAAGTGATAACAAGTGATATCCTCACAGTATCGTACCAGAAAACCAGTTGCTTTAGGCTGAACTTCTCAAAATGTTCATCTTTAAATGGGTCAGTTATTATTTTGACTTACACTACCGGTAAAAAGTTAGAAAAAATAGTCTTTTATGCTCACCAAGGCTTCATTTATTTGATTAAAAATACAGTAAAACAGTGAAATATGATTACAATTTAAAATAACTGTTTTCTATGTGAATATATTGTGAACTGTAATTTATTCCTGTGATCAAAGCTGAATTTCCAGCATCATTACTCCAGTCTTCAGTGTCACATGATCCTTCAGAAATTATTATCTGAATTATTATTAATGTTGGAAATTAAAGGTTTTTTTTTAATATATAACCTGTGATACTTTATTCAGGATTCATTGATGAATAAAAAGTTAAAAAGAACAGCATTTATTCATCTAACAGCACAATTTAAATATTTAATGTCACTTTTTATCAATTTAATGCATCCTTGCTGAATAAACGTATTAATTTCTTTAAAACAAAAACTACATTTTGAACAGTAGTGTAGAATATTTGTTACAAAAATGTCAATTTTGAATACATGTTGTTCTTTTTAATTTTTAATTTATCAATGAATCTTAAAAACAGTATTACAGGTAATAAAAACAAAAAGCGCAGCACAACTGTTTACTACATTAATAATAAATCATCATATTATACTGATTTCCAAAGGATCATGTGACACTGAAAACTGGAGTAATGATGCTGAAAATTCAGCTTTGATCACAGAAATAAATTACATTTTAAAATACATTCAAATAGAAAACCATTATTTTAAATCTTAATAATATTAAGTTATTATAATATAAAATTTAACTGTTTTTTTTCTGTATTTTTGATCAAATAAATGCAGCCCTGGTGAACATCTTATTTCAAATACATTTTTAAAAAATCCAAACGACCCCAAACTTTCAAACAGCAGTGTAGCTTTAATTTAAATGAAAGTATCATAATTTACCATCAATTCCCTCAGTGTGAAAAATGAACCAGAAGGAAGTATGAACCAGACACTTGTTAAAAGTTAATATACTGTATAGCACTACATTTTGATTAATATGATAAGCAACATAAAGAGTTCATGTGACACTGTAGCATTTGACTGCTTATAATGTGCATCATTGCATTGTTTTTACATATCATTTTTAAAAATAAACTATGTACTGTATATTATATATACCATTCCCAATATAGCCAATGACACAAAATGACTGTACCATCCACAATACCTTCTCGTTTCCCCTCAAAGCGTTCAATAAAAACTGAATCGATAATCTGGGATGTTTTTGTAGTGCTTGTTGTAGGTTTAGTGTCTGCTATAAAAAAAGTAGTTGTAAAAGACAGGCCAAAAGATTCCACTTCAGGCAGTAAAAACATTTTCAATTAAAAACCTTTCAGCAATGTGAGAGTTTGATAAACAGGCATGAAATGAAACATTCATAAAATGTTTCTCAGGCAATTTATAGGCCGGCAATTAAAACAAGCGCTTTGGACTCACCTCTCGAAACCAATCTGTCGTATTGACTTCTCCCACACCGAACCTGGGAAATAGAAAAGATAAAGCTTTACTAGCCATTGTATAGAGTTTTCCAGCACACTGACTTTGAAAGCACAGAAAGATTAAGCGATAACCACCAGCGCCGAGGGCTGTCATTAAACAATGACAAGAGCAAGGGTGAATTTCCTTATCAAGCGACAGGGTCACTGAAGGTCATCTCTGCACTACTTTGAGGAAGAGGGAGTTAATGAGTCTATGATGATTAAAGCAACACCAAGTAGCTTTTCCTCTGCGGTCGCCCTACAGGTTGGAAGCGGAATTGTCCATTACCGCTGTTGTAAATACTTTGTAAATTCTGTTTATCAGCACCGGCTTTGGAATGAACGATGTCCACAGACAAGGTAGAGTATGTTGCATGATTGCATGAAAGTATGATGTATTGCGACATCAGAAACGAAGAAAAACGAAATAATGACTAGTGTAACGCTTGACGTAAAGCATACAAATTTGAAACTACAGTTCTCATTAGAACTACAGAAACGCGACCCGATCTGGCAATTTTACATAGCGTGGTTATAGCAGATATAGGACCGCAAAGCGAATCCAGAAGTGCCTTTCACCCTGTTACGACTTAATGAACCACTGAAACCATTTTGGAAACATTATTTTCAGGTAAAAAATCTTACTTAGTGTTGCTTTAATGTGACGAGACGACACGAGACCTTTAAAAAGAGCAAGACACTATATTTAAAGAGAACCGCTCTTCTAACTTCAATTACTCTTTGCTCTTTCCTCTTGAACTTATTTAGCTGATTTCTAAGTTAATTAAAAAATAAAAACAAAAATGTATAAATAAATAAATACATAAAAACATCAACTGATACCAATATAGTCCTATTGATACAATTAATGCATTTTTTAAAAATATATCAACCATTTTTTAATTCAACCAAAATAATAATAATAATAATAAATAAAATAATTCTAGAAAGATTTATAAAAACAAACATAAATACATAAAAATGTACTTGTATTAATTTGATCAATATGACTATATTGGTATATTTATTTAACAATATACCAACCATTTTTTTATTCAACCAAATTCAAAAAATAAAAATAAGAATAATTAAAGATTTTTGTTAAATTAAATTATACATACATATACATATAAATCCAAATATTAACTGACACCAATATTGTCATATTGATATAATTAATACATTTATTTAACACATATATCAACCTTTTATTTAATTAAACCAAATTAAAAGACTTAAAATAAACAATTAAAAGTTAAATAACCAATTAAAATAACTTTAAAATAAAAAACTAAACAATAATTTAAAAATATATATCAAAAGATCACATTAAAGGCAGGGTAGGTAAGTTTGAGAAACTAGCAGAAAACTGCTGGATTTTGAAAGTATCCAACAGAGAAACTCCTCCCTGAATTACACATATGATGTTTGTCAATTTAAAAGATAATTATGAAAGTCAAGAAAGTCGCAGTTTGTCATGAAACAGAAGAGTAACATTTAGTTTTATGTGAAAATCGCTCAATGAACTACATCTCCCGGGAAGCGAAACAACGAGCGAGATCCGCTGCTCGTGTGTGTGCAGTCTGGTACAAAACACTCAGGCGTGACGGCGTAACGTTACGATTATAACGTAAGACTATAGAAACAATGACAGACGTTAGCTTCAGTAAAGTTAGCTTCAGTAAAGTTAGCATCAGTAAAGTTAGCTTCAGTAAAGTTAGCTTCAGTAAAGTTAGCTTCACTCATTGAGAGAAAATGTGCGCCTTTTGGGTTTGTAGTCTTTGTAATTACGTATTTTCACAGTCTTATACCTCAACAGTTTCACATCAAACTGCGACTTTCTTGACTTTAAAATGTATCTTTTAAATTGACAAACATCATATGTGTAATTCAGGGCACAATTCAAACGAGATCAAAATATTTGTTGTCTCTCGCCATTGACTACCATACAATATTTTTCCGAAATAAGGTCCCATGGTGGTCGACCGGAAGGAGAGGGGCTTAGGCTCTCTATTGTGAGACTTCCTAGCTTCCGGCCGATTCGTGCCTCTCCTCTTTCGAAATGAGCGAGTCAACCGGGCGCGCCAATGTGGGCGGCTCCTGTAGCAGCAGGGGTGGTTGCCATGGTAGCGAGGGAGAGTGACAGTCGCCCAGCCAATCATTTCATTCATCCCGAATGTGTTTATTGCAGCCCTGAGAGGACTACAGACACTCGATTTTTATACTCTCCTTTTCAGAGTACTTACATTTTAGATATGTATTGGTATATAAAGACAGTTTAAACAAATTTGGGGAAAAGTGTTTTAGAAACAAACTGCCGTATACCCTGCCTTTAACTGATAGTCATATTGATATAATTAATACATTTATTTAACATTGGTATATTTTAAGTTGCTGTGCACACTTAAGCTGTAGACTTTACTATGGTAAAGGGGGTTTTAGCACTTTATGTCTTGCCTAACAACACCTCTTAACATGGTAAAATCACCATAGAGCCTATTGCTTTATGTGTATTTGATTTGATTTTAAAAGGGACAGTGCACATCAACTGACATAAGCACTTGTGTCTGACATCCGTAAAGTCAGCTCAACTTAGATGTGTCTGTATTATTTACAGTAATCACAAATCAATACGTCCGACTGTGTTTCTTAGCAGATTAGGAGAGTCATTAGGTATTGAACAGCCTTAGAGACTGAAGTACAGTTACAGACGGGACTCAATATCACACCAATATAACGTCGACAACAAACCCACTGGGAAGAACGCGAATGTTAAGAGGATCTATTTTCAGAAAGCAAAAGGAAAAACAAAACACATCCCCAATTTCTACAAGACAAATGGATGTCATTAAGGAGGATCGAAACCTTTCAAACGTCACGGTCAAAATTCAACCATTCATTCTAAACACCATTATTAATATGACTAATGATAATCACATGTAGGAGATAGTTAGACACAAAGTTGACTTAAATGTGACACTGTAATAAATCTAACTGATATGATTATGAGTTTACTATATTATGATGGACACCCAGACATACTTTATTAAGTTCAAATTTCAGGACAGAAATAAAAAGCTGAAATATGAATATGATTAAAAATATGATTATGAGTTTACAATATTATGATGGACACCCAGACATACTTTATTAAGTTCAAATTTCAGGACAGAACTAAAAAGCTGAAATATGAATATGATTAAAAATATGATTATGAGTTTACTATATTATGATGGACACCCAGACATACTGTATTAAGTTCAAATTTCAGGACAGAACTAAAAAGCTGAAATATGAATATGATTAAAAATATGATTATGAGTTTACAATATTATGATGGACACCCAGACATACTGTATTAAGTTGTCAGGACAGAACTAAAAAGAAAGTGTCTAAATAAAACAAAATGTCGACTCATCCGCTCTGAAAAGGGTTATAAAGGAAAGGTGAAGCGCTTTGTCATTCCCAGAACCAGTAAATAGTCTTCAGTCTCTGTGGGACGTGAGTAATGTCTTCATTGTTCAGACGGGAACAATTGGAGGGTAAAGACAAATCTAAGTGGCACATTTCCCATAATCCTCTCTCACGGTTATTTAAAGTCAAGCTTGCGGCGAGATAGACGAAACATATCTTCATGATTTGACACACACACACACACAACTTTTCCAGTATTGCATTAAAAACTGGGCCTGAGAAACCCTGTTCATGCGGGATACACAGTGTATATTCATAATTTGGTATTTCTTTCAAGGTTCATTATTGGCATATGTTTTTCTGCATACAATATTTATGTATCACACTTAAGCCAGAACCTTGAACCTTGATAAATGGTCATTTTTAGCTGGTTTGGAGGTTATAAATGTCTATATCTCGATCTAATGTCCCCCTTTGCCGGCTGTCAGAGAAAAATATTGTCAGTTCATCTTAATTCGACCGGTCCATAATTCACGCCTGGCAGTAAAATGATAAAATAAGCGTGGTCAGCAGAAGGAGGTCAGTGGAGCGATGAAGGTCAGAGGTCAGTGACCCCTGAGCACGGCTCTGTCCTCCTTTCAACAATGAAGAAGAGGTCTTTATTCCCAGTGTGAAAGACTAAGGAGGGTTGGGTTTGTTCTTCTGATGTGTGACCAACTTGCTCAAAACTGTTCCTAACTTGATATGATAAGCTATTAAACCGTTCATGAGGCATGAAGAGCCGTTTCAGTCACACACACGTCCATAAAGCTTATTGTCTGGGACCTCTATGAGCTAAAAAAGTTTTACAGTCATATGCCATAAGAGTGAATTTCACAAACATGTCCAGGTCAAAATGTCACTCAAAAAAAAAAAAATTTATAAAATATATTTTATTATATATATATATATATATATATATATATAAATACCATTAATTTTATTATTAAATATATTTTATTATATATGAAAAAATAAACTGAAAAAAAATATATATATATAAAATATTAAATAAAATGTATTTTTATTATAAAATATATTTAATTATATGTTAAAATAATTTATCAATAGTCAACTTTTTTTTATTAAATAAAAGATACATAAAATAAAATATAATAATACAAAATAATGGTCATTTTATCATTGTACTGCCAACAATCTAAAATTAAATAAAATAAAAAAATTAAATACAAATTAAATTGAATAAAATTATTTAAAATAAAATAAAAAATTAATTCAACAACTTTTGCCATACCAGTAGAAAGTAATAATTCTACTAGCACAACTTTCCAGTCATCAACACTGACATAACATGATCAGTTGATGACACTTTATTATGGAGCATGAACGTATGGAAACCTTGATGACGGATAAAGTAAGGAAGTGTAACTTACAGTTGAAGTCAGAACCGATGTTTTCTCTAGCCAGCAAACTGTGGATTGTGATTTGATAGACGATGTGGATGAAGAGGAAGCTCATACTGCAGAAGCATAAAGACATCAGCAAGCGCCCCGTGTGGCCTGGAGGAGAAACAGCAACACAACAACCGTTAGGTTCAGTCCGTTCTTCCCTGTGGTTCTTACGTAGAGCCTCTGGTTCTTCTGATTCGTGTCGGACATTTACTGTTCGTTTTCTCACACAAACCGCTCGTTTCGTGTCTTAGGCTATCAATGTGTACTTACATTTACGAGTCATTAAATCATGTTTAATTTGGACTTCTCTGTGCATGCTCTTTGAGGTGGTGACCATAGACCTGCATTATATGACTGACAGACAAGAACGGTTTGACCTAAAAATATCAAAATTGAAACTACTGCGGAAACAAAGACACCTACATCTTGGATGCCCTTGAGGTAAGCTAAAACATACCAAAATTTATTTCAAAGTGAACTATCCCTTTAAGTCTGTAAAACCAATAACGTTGATACCGTATCTTTGACGGTAAAGTTCTGGTAACCACAGCTGCCAGTTTTTTTCCGTAAAAACAACGGGATTTTTTTTACAGTGAAGACATTGTGATGTCTGTTTCAAAAACTGACCACTGAGATGAACCTGTCTTGCGAAGTGCACAGTGCCTGAAAACATAACATTTCTAGACTTCTGGAAATAACAGAAATACATAAATAAACAAATAATGAATGCGAAAAATAAATAAATATGCACATTTCAAGAAGTTCACGCTCAACAGCACCTCTAGGGTCATCATGGCCACCAAGCCGACACAGTGTGCAAAATCCATGAAAAGCGTCTCTACTGCTTTTTGCTATAAATTCGTGCACTTTTGTCCATTCCGGATTAAATTATGGAGCTAATAATATGACAAAATGATTTGAATTTGAATTTTTTGCAAGTGAAATCTAACAAAATTGAATTTTAGGTGGTAGTTTAAATAGTTCTGAATTTGATTTTTTTAAACGAATATTGAACATTTGAAATTTAAAGGTGCATTGCGCACCTCTCTGAGTTTTTGCAGTATTATGCCCCCCTCTGGCGACAAGCGAAACTGCCTTACTGTCTTTGTCTTGCGTGGAGTTTGCGTTGGGATTTATGAACTACAAGCCGGTCTCTTTGAATCCATCTTCTACTTTTGTCGAAAGTTGACTGAAGTTTTGTCGCTCGAGTTGTCTTCGCTAATACGGAGAATGGCGGCGAATACACAAACCATAGCCAGGTGAGCGTGAACGCGCATGACGTCACGCCCAGTCTCACGTCCCGAATCCCTCTTATTTATTTTACTGTACAGGATTATAGAGGCAATCGCAGTGATCAGAGAAGGGCTCGTTCAGCCCATCAGGCAATTGTTGAAGCATGTATGGGTTAGAAAAACGGGTATTTTTAACATGAAATGTTGCGCAATGCACCTTTAACAAATTTAAATATTTTTATGGCTGAATTTTATAGACATGTATTTTTAAACAGCTAGTTTTTTTGTTCTGAATTCAAATACTGCAAATATTCAGTTTAAAAAAATACAGATTCAAGTTTTCAAGATGAAGAAATTCGGAACTTAAAATTCAGTTTTCTAAAATTCAATCTCAAATATTCAAACTCAAAAATTCAGATCTTACAGAAAGTAGGTCACAGGTCATCCACGGGGAAGAGTAGATGATCTCAGAAAAGTCGAACAGAGCATTTTGGCCAATTCGCCTTTGGCTAAGCCACACCCTAGAATGTAGATTGACCAATCACAGCGCAGCCAAGAACGAGCTCCCACAGAGGTCCGACACTTTTTCACAGCGCTCCATTGACTTTAACACAGGCGTCTCATATTTTTTGTCTCGGCCGGCTATTACCGTCGTAGTTTTATCAAAAATATGGTTAAACGTTGTGCCTGGGGCATTTGTAACACAGATACGCGTTTCCCAGAGAGGTTGGAGGGGTGTCCGTTTTTTTCCCTTCCCAAACCGAAGTCAAATCCTGACAAGTGTCGTCTAGCACACGCTGCTAATAAATACAACGTTATACTCGCGTAGTCCATTTGCTTTGCAATAACGATTATAGAAGTGAATAGAGACCTCCAGCTTTGCATGAACAGTGTTGCTCCTTGATATTGTTAGTCCCAGCCTCCGTCTCCATTAGTAGGATATGCGGTGGGTCATTTGTTGACTGTGACCGGTATGCTTTTGCCTCTATTTGGATGCCTTGTTGTTCCTTGCGTTTCACCTGTATGTCGTGAATATAGCCTTCAAACGTATATTGCAGCAGCTTTTGCCTACTTCTATCGGACACTTTATTTGCTGCTTTATAAAAGTTTGATAAAATTTCAGCAGGAAGAGCTGTTACAGCATAAGCCATGTTGATACCAGAGCCCAGATGAAGTTTGTTTGTCGGACGTAGCAACAGTAACTAAGGGGGGCGGGGCTTAGCCAAAGGCGAATTAGGGACTGCAGAAGTTTTCCAGCTCAAATGTGGTGGTGTTTCAAGAGGTAGCCACTCTCTGACTCTGATCATGAATCGTCCAGAGTGATTCTTAAACATGAATGATTTTGTGTGTATGTTAGGTAGGCTAGCGTTCTCAGCACGTGAGACATTTGTCTAATCTGTGTAAAATTGATTAGAATGCCACGTTATGATATGACGTAGCCAGCACGTGGAGACTTGTTTACGTTTTTAACCAATGATATATCAGATATTTATTTGACACCGCTTTCAGCCAATCATTTGTTTGAGCAGAGATCTCACGGCATTAGATGCTTTGCTGCTGAGTCCCAATATAGATTATAGAGCGGGGATTTTTTTTAGGCCGATTCAGCGCAACTCCAAAAAGGAGGACAAATGAGTGTCCGGCTTGAGGCTGCGCTTAAAAGGCTTAACCTGTTAAGTGTCACCCCCCTTTTTTTGAATATACATGAAAATGCACATTTCGAACTTAAATGGTTGTAATTCAAGAATGCTTTGGAATATGGATGTAAGATTGGTCTCGTTTTAAAGAAGACATTTGGCAGATTTTTATTGAAGTGAAATAAATTAAGAAAGTGAAACAGAAAAACAGTTATGGAAGTTTGAGTTTATGAAAATGTACCATGTAAAATATTTAATTATTCATATTTTATATAAAATATATATTTTCAAAACCTGGGCGACTCTAAAACTGCAAAAAAATCAAAGCCAAAAATCTGAACAAGTTGTGTTTCAAATTTTAGGTTGATATCTCAGTAAATGAGCTTTCAGTGAGAGTGTGTTTGGGCGCAGTACCGAACGCTTCCACTAGGGCACCGACTCCATCACTGCCCATATAAGGGCGCCTCCATTTTCATATGTGTTTTGAGTGATCTGAACCATTATTTCCACAATTTTCATACAATTTATGAAGTAGACATCCAATTTAGAAGTAATTTGAGAAGTTTGGCAGATTTTGATATGAATTCAACCTCTAAGAAACACGTAAAAATAACAAGTATGTGCGTTATAGCTCGCTGCCACATCACAAATGGTGAATCTATCATTTTTTTCATTAGATTTAAAAAACAAAAATTCAGACCTTTTTTTTTTAAATAATTGAATGGATGCTATCTTTTGAACTCTTGACATGAAAACAAACTGAGGTTTCTACCCTTCTTTCATGATTTTTCATGTTCATCACTATTTCAAAATAAAGGTCTAAACACACCTTAGGATGCCTTCCAAATATTTGAGGTCACTGGATTTGAGGTCAATGGATTTTGGACTTTTAATTATAAACAAGCAAGAAATACACCAGGACTCTTATTTTGAAAAGCCTATGCATTGCGTTCAGCTGCTCATCAAGAAAATGGAGATAAAATATGACAACCATCTTGCAACACATTATAATATAAACACCATAAAGTAAACATTGTCATAATTCATCAACAGTAGATAAGCAATCGCTTGAAATAAATGCGCATATTCATTGTTTGCGAATGCTCTGAAACCGCGAGCATGTGACGTTTTCACTTTGAACGTGAAGCGCTAACATTTATTTAATTAAATCATCTGCTTTTGAAGTTTAACAATCACATTAGACTGTATCACAATTCCAGTTTTTCCGTCCTGAATTCCCAAAAGACTTTTGTTTTATCATTTAAGAGATTAAAGACAAGACTAGTTCCAGACTAAAATGCATGTTTGAGCCGTTTTGACTAAAAGCAATTTGCACTGACATATCTTCAAATAAAATAAAATAAAATAATAAAATAAAATAAATAAAATAATAAAATAAAATAAAACAAAATAAAATAAAATAAAATAAAAATAAAATATTAGCATATATATATATATATATATATAAACTAAACTATAATAAAATATTATGAATTAAATCTAATATAAATTGAAATAAAAAATGCATGAACTAATTTTTTTGTTATAAAATATAATTTTATTATATATAATACATGATATATATATAAAAAAATTGACATATCTTAAAATATGTCAGTGCCATTGTTTTGTCTTAAGATGCACCAAGTAATGTTTTTTTCTAAGGCAAGTTTATAAAAGCGACTTAAATGTCCTGATTGAACTAAGGCTTAATCTAACCCTGTCTGTAAAACCAGGCCTTTAAAACTTACATTTGATTTAACTGGATTTTAGACTTTTTCAGACTTTTTTTAAGGACCCACAGGGAAGCAAAATTCAGATGGACCACAAATCCGCTTCTAGATCTCAAACAAAAAACTAAAAGTTGAGAAATAACGAATGAAAATCAGAATACATCACTCAATGAAAGCGTGGATGTACTGTGTTTATAAAGCAGCTCCAGCTATTGGAGACGATGCTAATGGAGCTTGTGTTACTGTTTTCCTTCAGCAGAAGCGTTCGGTGTTGTTCTTACAAGACTAACAACAGCTAATCGTGAAAGCCTCTTTGTTTTAGCGCTCTCAAATAGCATAACACCAAGGTCAAATGAAGTATTAAAGTATTTTTAGAGTGTTTTTCTCTACCAACAATCGATATTTTCCGATGCGGCACAGGCCTGAGCATGGCTGTGCGAACCATCACATGTAATGCGTCCTAATGGAGATCATTTTAGCCACAAGTGAGACATAATCGTAAGAATCCAGACGGTGAGAAGCGCTGCCAGATGCTCGGCCTGGGATACGGCTTGTCCTGATTTACTCTATAAAACACATTTGTGTTCATTTCTCCCTAACAGAGGGAAGGGCTTGTTAGTTTATGTGTAGTTTAGCAAGCAGATCTCTGCCAAGACCCTCATTCATGTCACATATTTCATCCACATTCAATAAGGTAAAAAAAAAAGCAACACTGCATCTCTCCTGACTGCCGTACACTTTCAATTGACTGTGCCGTTTTTGCCACCTCTGCAGAAACTTCAGCTTTTATTTGGGGCCTCAAAGACTCCAGGGGCCCTTTAACCCTGTAAAGCCTGACATATGAAATAACAATCAGGGAAAAAGTGTTGTTTATTGAAGCTCTAGAGAAAAAAAAAAGGGGTTCCAGACTAAAATGCATGTTTGAGCCGTTCTAACTAAAAGCAATTTGCACTGACATATCTTAAAATAAAATAAAATAAAATAATTAAACATAAAATAAAATAAATAAAATGCAATTAAACGTAAAATAAAATAAAACAAAATAAAATAATAAAACAAAATATTAGCATATATATATATATATATATATATATACACTCACCGGCCACTTTATTAGGTACCCCATGCTAGTAACGGGTTGGACCCCCTTTTGCCTTCAGAACTGCCTCAATTCTTCGTGGCATAGATTCAACAAGGTGCTGGAAGCATTCCTCAGGGAGTTTGGTCCATATTGACATGATGGCATCACACAGTTGCCGCAGATTTGTCGGCTGCACATCCATGATGCGAATCTCCCGTTCCACCACATCCCAAAGATGCTCTATTGGGTTGAGATCTGGTGACTGTGGAGGCCATTTTAGTACAGTGAACTCATTGTCATGTTCAAGAAACCAATTTGAAATGATTAGAGCTTTGTGACATGGTGGAAGTAGCCATCAGAGGATGGGTACATGGTGGCCATAAAGGGATGGACAATGGTCAGAAACAATGCTCAGGTAGGCCGTGGCATTTAAACGATGCCCAATTGGCACTAAGGGGCCTAAAGTGTGCCAGGAAAACATCCCCCACACCATTACACCACCACCACCAGCCTGCACAGTGGTAACAAGGCATGATGGTTCCATGTTCTCATTCTGTTTACGCCAAATTCTGACTCTAACATCTGAATGTCTCAACAGAAATCGAGACTCATCAGACCAGGCAACATTTTTCCAGTCTTCAACTGTTCAATTTTGGTGAGCTCTTGCAAATTGTAGCCTCTTTTTCCTATTTGTAGTGGAAATGAGTGGTACCCGGTGGAGTCTTCTGCTGTTGTAGCCCATCCGCCTCAAGGTTGTGCGTGTTGTGGCTTCACAAATGCTTTGCTGCATACCTCGGTTGTAACGAGTGGTTATTTCAGTCACTGTTGCCCTTCTATCAGCTCGAACCAGTCTGGCCATTCTCCTCTGACCTCTGGCATCAACAAGGCATTTCCGACCACAGAACTGCCGCTCACTGGATGTTTTTTCTTTTTCGGACCATTCTCTGTAAACCCTAGAGATGGTTGTGCGTGAAAATCCCAGTAGATTAGCAGTTTCTGAAATACTCAGACCAGCCCTTCTGGCACCAACAATCATGCCACGTTCAAAGTCACTCAAATCAACTTTCTTCCCCATACTGATGCTCGGTTTGAACTGCAGGAGATTGTCTTGACCATGTCTACATGCCTAAATGCACTGAGTTGCCGCCATGTGATTGGCTGCTTAGAAATTAAGTGTTAACGAGCAGTTGGACAGGTGTACCTAATAAAGTGGCCGGTGAGTGTATATATATATATATATATATTAGGGCTGTCAAATGATTAATCGTGATTAATCACATCCAAAATAAAAGTTTTTTTTACATAATATATGTGGGTGCACTGTGTATAATTATTTTATATATAAATACACACACATGCTTGTATATATTTAAGAAATATTTTCATGTATATACTGTATATAGATTTATATATAATTTATATTATATATAAATATAAATATTTTATATATAAATAATATTTTTTTCTTAAATATACATGCATGTGTGTGTATTTATATATATATATATAAAATAATTATACACAGTGCACCCACATATATTATGTAAAAAAAAACTTTTATTTTGGATGTGATTAATCACGATTAATCATTTGACAGCCCTAATATATATATATATATATATATATATATATATATATACTAAACTATAATAAAATAAAATATTACCGGTAGCATATATATATATAAACTAAACTATAATAAAATATGTAATTATATATTCATATAACTATAAATTGAAATAAAAAATGCATGAAAATTTTTTTTTTGTTATAAAATATATTTTACTATATATAATAAATGATATATATATATATATATATATATAAATGTACATATCTTAAAATATGTCAGTGCCATTGTTTTGTCTTAAGATGCACACAAGAAATGTTTTTTTCTAAGGCAAGTTTATAAAAGCTACTAAATGTCCTAACTGAACAGAAAGGGTTGAACTGATAAGGTAGAGTTTATAAAAGCTAATTAAAACTGAACAGGGGGGTTGCGTTGCAGATGTATATATTATTTGATGCATCAGGTTTTTATGGCTCATATAGTGTGATATAGTGAGAATATGGAGGATAAACACAGCTCAGTTTTATTCAGAGGCCCAAACTGAGGATAAATATGCAATTTGGTGCAGATGCTGATATGTATATGGCCAAAAGCGCAGGGTCAAAGGTCACTCTTCCGTCGGAACTAGACTCGCGTACGGATGTTACCAGAAGCCAGTGATTATTGTTTATAAAGTTATAAATATGGATATTTTTCTTACAAAAACGCATGGCTTTGCTTCAGAAGGCCTTTATTAACCCCACTGGGGCCGTATGGATTATTTTTATAATGGATGGATGCATTTTTTTGGACTTCAAAATCTAAGGTACCATTCATTAAAGCTGGGAAGAGCCAGGATATTTTTTAATATAACTCTGAAAGAAGAAAGTCATATAAACCTAGGATGGCTTGAGTGTGAGTAAAAATATGGGAACATTTAAAATTTTTGGGTGATCTAACCCTTTAATTTTGTGGGCAAAATTTTCTGATGTCTCAGAATCTCCTTCAAGAGTATTTTGACAAATAGAAAAATCAAGGTTATTGGCTCGATTCCTAAGGAACTACTAACTAAATGTAAAGCTTCAATGCAGTGTAACTTGCTAAAAGCATATGTCAAATGTGTAAATAATAAATATATTGTACCGGATAAGATAGCTACGGAAGCCCTGAACCACAAAAAAAAAAAAAAAAAAAATCTAGCATTTCAAGATTAAAGTCGAAACATTTCGAGATTAAAGTCGAAACATTTCGAGATTAAAGTCGAAACATTTCGAGAGTATGAGAATACAGTCTTCCGTAGAAGTTGCGTGTGCTTGCCATTGTTTCACATTGCCGCACACACAGGTATTCATAATGGTGCATAGCGAGTGTTTCACACTGTGTGTGTGTGTGTGTGCTTTGTTTCAACAAAAGGAAATTCAACAGGTGCCAATCTACCAGCATTAGGCTCCCATTATAGGACGTTATAAAATATACTGCGTCAGAATAGACTTTAGCCTATAGGAAAACCAACCCGGAAAACACTTTTCAGACTGGATGGAGATATCCAGCTTTATTAATGAATTAATGAATTAATGAGGCATTTATATAACGCTTTCATACGTCTACACTCAAAGCGCTTTACAATCATATCAGAGAATCTCTCCTCAACCACCATTAGTGGTTATTAAATCTGAGGAAATCACGGGATCTGGCCAAATGATTGGATACAGAATGACGCACTTAAAATGTATCCAGAACGTATTTACGGTGAAGAGGGAGACAGAACGGTTACTGTTGTGTTCTCGACCCAGATAGTGTTGCCTAGACGAGCACGAAAACACCTCAAAAACACTGGCACATAAAGTGTAGACCATTGTGATACTCCGGCGGAGTCGGTGCGCTCGTCTATAACGCCATGCTAATTCTTGTTGGTAGATTTGCACCTGTGTAGAATTTTGTTGAAAGCCCAGATAAAAGTAAAAAGCTACTATTTTGTGTTGATCCATGGCAGTTCGACTTCACAAGTGCATTTCTTTACACACACACACGCACGCTCTGAGCCAGTGGACGCGCACTGTTATGCACACACTTCTATGGAAGACTGTATTATCGTAATGTTTCGACTTTAATCTCGAAATGTTTCGACTTTAATCTCAAAATGTTTCGGCTTTAATCTCGAAATGTTTCGGCTTTAATCTCGAAATGTTTCGGCTTTAATCTCGAAATGTTTCGGCTTTAATCTCGAAATGTTTCGGCTTTAATCTCGAAATGTTTCGGCTTTAATCTCGAAATGTTTCGGCTTTAATCTCGAAATGTTTCGGCTTTAATCTCGAAATGTTTCGGCTTTAATCTCGAAATGTTTCGACTTTAATCTCGAAATGTTTCGACTTTAATCTCGAAATGTTACGACTTTAATCTCGAAATGTTTCGGCTTTAATCTCGAAATGTTTCGGCTTTAATCTCGAAATGTTACGACTTTAATCTCGAAATGTTACGACTTTAATCTCGAAATGTTTCGGCTTTAATCTCGAAATGTTTCGGCTTTAATCTCGAAATGTTTCGGCTTTAATCTCGAAATGTTACGACTTTAATCTCGAAATGTTACGACTTTAATCTCGAAATGTTTCGGCTTTAATCTCGAAATGTTTCGACTTTAATCTCGAAATGTTTCGACTTTAATCTCGAAATGTTACGACTTTAATCTCGAAATGTTACGACTTTAATCTCGAAATGTTACGACTTTAATCTCGAAATGTTTCGGCTTTAATCTCCAAATGTTTCGGCTTTAATCTCCAAATGTTACGACTTTAATCTCGAAATGTTACGACTTTAATCTCGAAATGTTTCGGCTTTAATCTCAAAATGTTTCGGCTTTAAGCTCGAAATGTTTCGACTATAATCTCGAAATGTTACGACTTTAATCTCGAAATGTTACGACTTTAATCTCGAAATGTTTCGGCTTTAATCTCGAAATGTTTCGACTTTAATCTCAAAATGTTACGACTTTAATCTCCAAATGTTTCGACTTTAATCTCCAAATGTTTCGGCTTTAATCTCGAAATGTTTCGACTTTAATCTCCAAATGTTTCGACTTTAATCTCAAAATGTTACGACTTTAATCTCGAAATGTTTCGACTTATCTCCAAATGTTTCGACTTTAATCTTTAATCAGATTTTTATTTTTTATTGTTTTGTTGCGGTTCAGGGCTTCCGTAGCTAGCGAATGCACACAGAGAAAGCTTAAATAACACCTGCCTAATGTTAAAACTACATGGAAGGAAAATAAAAGGTAAACTTTATTTTAGTCACGTACCGGAAAAGTGTGGGACCTCAAATACACACACACTGGATAGTGTCAGACAAAGATGAATCAAGCCAAGAGAAATACGACATAAAAAGTCACTTTATCTCCCTTATCTATATTCTTATCTATATTCTCAATAACTGGAAGGTTCCACGCTTGACAGAACCAGACAGAAGACATCGCTTCACCTCAGTGTTTAGATAACATTACAGAAACACACAGCCAACATCTCACAGCTTCACACATCATAGATCAGAACTGACAACGCTTCGAATTCTTCTCCACTGACTAACATAAACATTTTCAACCTTAATAAATCAGTGGATTTTGAGTAGAAATATTCCTTGAATCATATAAAGATTTAATAGTTAAATTATATACACTCACCGGCCACTTTATTAGGTACCCCATGCTAGTAACGGGTTGGACCCCCTTTTGCCTTCAGAACTGCCTCAATTCTTCGTGGCATAGATTCAACAAGGTGCTGGAAGCATTCCTCAGGGAGTTTGGTCCATATTGACATGATGGCATCACACAGTTGCCGCAGATTTGTCGGCTGCACATCCATGATGCGAATCTCCCGTTCCACCACATCCCAAAGATGCTCTATTGGGTTGAGATCTGGTGACTGTGGAGGCCATTTTAGTACAGTGAACTCATTGTCATGTTCAAGAAACCAATTTGAAATGATTAGAGCTTTGTGACATGGTGGAAGTAGCCATCAGAGGATGGGTACATGGTGGCCATAAAGGGATGGACATGGTCAGAAACAATGCTCAGGTAGGCCGTGGCATTTAAACGATGCCCAATTGGCACTAAGGGGCCTAAAGTGTGCCAGGAAAACATCCCCCACACCATTACACCACCACCACCAGCCTGCACAGTGGTAACAAGGCATGATGGTTCCATGTTCTCATTCTGTTTACGCCAAATTCTGACTCTAACATCTGAATGTCTCAACAGAAATCGAGACTCATCAGACCAGGCAACATTTTTCCAGTCTTCAACTGTTCAATTTTGGTGAGCTCTTGCAAATTGTAGCCTCTTTTTCCTATTTGTAGTGGAGATGAGTGGTACCCGGTGGAGTCTTCTGCTGTTGTAGCCCATCCGCCTCAAGGTTGTGCGTGTTGTGGCTTCACAAATGCTTTGCTGCATACCTCGGTTGTAACGAGTGGTTATTTCAGTCACTGTTGCCCTTCTATCAGCTCGAACCAGTCTGGCCATTCTCCTCTGAGCTCTGGCATCAACAAGGCATTTCCGCCCACAGAACTGCCGCTCACTGGATGTTTTTTCTTTTTCGGACCATTCTCTGTAAACCCTAGAGATGGTTGTGCGTGAAAATCCCAGTAGATTAGCAGTTTCTGAAATACTCAGACCAGCCCTTCTGGCACCAACAATCATGCCACGTTCAAAGTCACTCAAATCACCTTTCTTCCCCATACTGATGCTCGGTTTGAACTGCAGGAGATTGTCTTGACCATGTCTACATGCCTAAATGCACTGAGTTGCCGCCATGTGATTGGCTGCTTAGAAATTAAGTGTTAACGAGCAGTTGGACAGGTGTACCTAATAAAGTGGCCGGTGAGTGTATATACGTATATATACACCTCTATGGGACTATATACATTTATTTTTATTCATCAAAAATACAGAGAAAAACAGTAATATATTATTACAATTTAAAATAACCGTTTTCGATTTTAATATACTTTAAATTATAATTTATTCCTGTGATCAAAGCTGAATTTTCAGCATCATTACTCCAGTCTTCAGTGTCACGTGATCCTTCAGAAATCACTCTAATGATGATGATTTGTTTTTAATCAATGTTGGAAACAGTTGTGCTGATTTTTATTTTTTTATATATTTTATAACCTGTGATACTTTTTTCAGGATTCTTTGATGAATAAAAGTTTACAAAAAAGAACAGTATTTATTTAAAATAGAAATATACACTGTAAAAAAATATATTTTCATGATTTGTTACAACTTTTCTTTTGTCAAATCAACTTAGATATTTAATATGGTTCAGATAACATAATATTTTGAGTTTCTGTTGTTGAATCTCCATCATTGCGTTAACTCAATTTTTTTATTTCAACAAACTCAACATTTTAAGGCAACCAGGTAACTTACTTTTTTGAGTTAAACTAACAATATTTTTTTTTTACAGTGTACACACTAGGGCTGTCAACTTTAGTCGTTTGGTCGACTAATCGGTCGATGCCGTCTTGGTCGACTGACATTCTCATTGGTCGACCAGGTTGCATTTTTTTTTACCAATATAAAGAAATGTTCATTGATTTTCATTGAGCGGTTCTAGCAGGCCAATCACAGCGCTTGCGGTACGCGTAGAATTGACGCGTTGTTACATTTTTGGAGAGGTGCACGTCAGGGTACCCCGAAGGGTTTTATTAGGATTTTGCATTATTTGGCAGTTTTAGCAGTTATATGTTTTGTAGCGTGTGGTGTGGTCAGGTGCGCAATTGTGACTGTCACTATAGACCTAGGACAGAGCTCCTCACTTTGCAGTTAAAAAAATCACTTAATTTTCAAAGAATTGTATTATTATTATAGTTTTATGTATTATTTATGTTTTTTCGTCATTGTTTTATAAATGCTCTATGACAATTGTTTAATAAATGTTCAATCAAAATGCAAAACATCGCATCTTTTTTTTTTTTTTTTTAGTCGACTGATCGTTGCGCAGGACAGGACTTTGGTCGACTAAGGATTTCTTTGGTTGACTACAGCCCTAGTACACACACACGCACACACACACACACACACATAATACCTTTTTAAGTATAATTTTCCAGACATAGTTTAGACCTAAAATGTGCTTAAAATTTGAACTGAAACGTGACCAGGATGCAAAAGTGAACTCAATTCTATAAAGACTATCAATTTATTTTATCATAGGAACAGAGTCGTTCATTCAAAGCCTCTGAAATGTTTTGTCTGTCGTAAACAAAGCAAAGATACAGAAGTGCGTGTGTGAATCTGGGTTTGCATGCACCACTTTTTCCACAGAAACCTGCAGGCATTTCTATTTTCCAATCGCATAATCAAAAATCTCATGTTAACAGCCGTAACAGCATCCCATATTATTGTGTTTTTTAATATTTCCAACATTTGCATATTCCCACAGCCCATTAAGTCCTGATGAAAGTGTGTGAAGCCCAGCATGCATTCCTCTTATATGAGCACAGGTCTGCTGAACTATTGATGAGTGCGAGTAGACCACTTAAAGTGTCCTGTCCTCTTCCTCTTATTCCATGAAAACCTTCTCTTATACATAATTAACAATCGGCAAACATGCATCCGAACACACCTCCGTGAACAGAGCAGAAGTGGACCATAAAAACACTGTCCTGACTCTAATGTACATTACATTATATTTAAAGTAAACCACCCTTACTGTTCAAAGGTTTGGTCTTCTTTTTGAAAGCAATTCATACTTTTATTAAGCAAGTAATGAAATTGATCAAACGTGACAGTAATTACAAAGATTTCTGTTTCAAATAAATGCTGTTCTTTTGAACTTTATACCAATATCTTTATACAACTTATCAAAAATCCTGAAAAAAGGTATCAGGCACAGCTGTTTTCAACATTGATAATAATCATAAATGATTCATGAGCAGCAAATCATCATATTAGAGTGATTTCTGAAGGATCATGTGACACTGAAGACTGGAGTAATGATGCTGAAAATGCAGCTTTGATCACAGGAATAAATTACACTTTACAATATATTCACATAGAAAACAGTTATTTTAAATCGTAATAATATTTTACTATTTTACAGTATTTTTGATCAAATAAATGAAGCCTTGGTGAGCATAAAAAGAGACTTTCAAAAATGTGAAAAATATGTTTCAAAATGTAGCTACAGATCTCAAACGTTTGACCAGTAGGTGACTATAACTAAATTCAAAGTATTATTTTAACCATGTTGATTTGTTTCTAACATACTTTATGCATAAAAATCGACCCTGCACTTTCTGTTCAACCCCAATTGTGACATTTCACTAATGCACATTATTTCATATTTAAGGGAGTGAGATAACAAAAGTGTTTAGGATTACACGATTCAAACCGAGTTAATGTTTCTCTTTTATATTGGCCTCAACAGACTCTATTATGGGATTTTAAAAATCCCAGCGATCAGTTTCTCTGAGACTTAAATCGTCCTCGTCTCAGTGGATTAACACAGATTTACCATAATGTTCTTCTCAATTATTCAGTGTGATCCTTCCGTACACCCTAAATCTGGATTCGCATGAAGTTCTTCCGTCTGAACACACACGCGACTCGTGATCTACAGCGCTGTAGTCCTTTCAGTGCATGTTGTGTTAACGCTTCTGCTCCATTAGATCCTCTGCATGAGGCACTAAAGCCGGATTCAGGAGAAGACGGATGTGCTTGGGATCGTGACACTTAGGGAAGAGTTAGTGTCGGTGTGGCGAAGCTTCTTACCTTGCATGGTGATGCTGGAGGGTTCTGGGAAGAGAGGGATGAGGAGGAGGTAGAGGAGGTAGATGAAGGACAGTACATTGTACCTGAACAGACATGCTGTGGAGAGAAGACACAAAAACACATATTACAGTTTTTCTCAGTCGCTTTGGTGCATTTCTCACATCACTATTTACATTTGCACAACAGTTAGTTCAACCTCCACAGCATTTAGTCATTTGTGCACATCATAGTAACAATTTCTCATTCCTTCCAACAAATTGCAAATGCTTTTGGACATGCATCAATTGCTTTCATACAACTCTCTGCTCTTTTATAACATTATCATTTGCTTATGTCGTGTTAGTCAAAATTAACTATACTTGTGAATGCTGAATAGTCATTCCATATAAAACGAATAGTGCTCATATCATTGCTTGAGTCATCACATACAAAAACGTTGAACTAGTTGTCAAAATCTGTCAAGCAAATAAAAAAATATATATATTTATTTTTTCTTTCATGAAAATGTCTCCTAAATTGAACAGTTTCTCTCAGGTGAACTTATGTGGCCAGCAGAGATGAACGTATGGATGTGCATGAATGATTTACAGTACTATGTATGTTGTATGTTCAGTTCCAATATGTACTGCAATATTGTTTACAGTTGTGCACAGCTCGACCCAAAGGGAGTTTATGTTTGTTGTAAATAAGGGTGTATTTTTTCTTTTGCACAATGCTGTGAACAAATTAGAATTGCAAAGAGCATATGCAGTAAAAATGTGAAACATACATATTCAGTGTCTTGTACTCAGTTCCCTCACTAAATACAGTAATGTGTAACTTTACTGTAGCTTTAAAATGGCTGTGCAAATAGTATATAGAGCTGTCTTGAGCATTTTCAGGTAGTGCCACCAAGATCTGACTTTTTTGCATTGCAAAACATTTACAGAGTAAACTGTCATAATGAAAACATGACAAAGCCATTTGACTATCTTGTTCATAAACAATGGTGTCAGGACTTTTCATCTTGATGACATTGACACTTTCATTGACATGAATACTTGCTTTTGAGGAATGAGCTATCCATTTTGAGCAAGTGACACGCTTTTGCAGGTTATCAACTAGGTTTTGTAGTTTGTACTAATTGTTTTGAGAACTGGATTAACTGTTGTGCAAATGTAAATAGTGATGTGAGAAATGCACCAAAGCGACTGAGAAAAACTGTATTAGAGTAATATAGAGTAAAAAAAAAACACACATACTGTATTATACATTTATAAATGATCCTCACATAGATGAGAATATGTTCATATATAGAATAGATGGATGGACAGACAGAAAGATAGACAGAACGATAGATAGATAGATAGATAGATAGATAGATAGATAGATAGATAGATAGATAGATAGATAGATAGATAGATAGATAGATAGATAGATAGATAGATAGATAGATAGATAGATAGATAGATAGATAGATAGATAGATAGATAGACAGACAGACAGACAGACAGACAGACAGACAGACAGACAGACAGACAGACAGACAGACAGACAGACAGACAGATAGACAGACAGATGGATGAATGGATAGAACGACAGACAGAACGATGGATGAATGAACAGACAGACAGACAGACAGACAGACAGACAGACAGACAGACAGACAGACAGATAGATAGATAGATAGATAGATAGATAGATAGATAGATAGATAGATAGATAGATAGATAGATAGATAGATAGATAGATAGATAGATAGACAGACAGACAGACAGACAGATAGACAGACAGATGGATGAATGGATAGAACGACAGACAGAACGATGGATGAATGAACAGACAGACAGACAGACAGACAGACAGACAGACAGACAGACAGACAGACAGACAGACAGACAGACAGACAGACAGACAGACAGACAGACAGATAGATAGATAGATAGATAGATAGATAGATAGATAGATAGATAGATAGATAGATAGATAGATAGATAGATAGATAGATAGATAGATAGACAGACAGACAGACAGACAGACAGACAGACAGACAGACAGACAGACAGACAGACAGACAGACAGACAGACAGATAGATAGATAGATAGATAGATAGATAGATAGATAGATAGATAGATAGATAGATAGATAGATAGATAGACAGACAGACAGACAGACAGACAGACAGACAGACAGACAGAACGATGGATGAATGGATAGAATGATGGATGAATGGATAGAATGATGGATAGAATGATGGATGAATGGATAGAACGATAGATAGATAAACAGACAGATAGAATAGCGTGACAGAACAATAGATAGATAGACAGAACGATGAATGGATGGAACGACAGACCAATAAATCAATAAGATCAATAAATCTGATTTTAGGATTAATTTTTTTTCAATCGGTTTTCAAAGTATAACTTCAGGTTTGCATCATTTTGGATCTGCCATGACTTAAAGTACATATAAATACATAAACACCATGATTTTCTGTAAAGCTGCTTTAAAACAACCTGTATATTGAAAGTGCTATACAAATAGATTTGACTTGACATATACTGTATTATTAACATTTTATGTTTTAATATAAAGAGTGAAATGCCCGTGAGAATACGGTCTCGTTTACAGGCCTTTATCCAAGAGTTTTCCAAACTTTCCTGATTCTTTCTTTCCACGGCTTGATTTTAACCTCCTCTTCAGCTCGACTTGTTGTTAATCTCGCATGTTTGCCATTTTATGAGCAGATACTGGGAATATTACACACATATATTTCACAGCAGAAGACCTCAACCTGACAGCAAATACATCCTATTCTCTGGAAATGTCCAAATACAACAAGAATATACCATTACATCACTTACAAATGTCAAAACAGCCAAAATACTAATTATATTGTTTAGGATTGGTAAATATCCAATATCTCTATTCCCTGCTAAAACCCATTTGTGACAGAAAAAGCAGGAATGAGAATAAAAGTGCAGATATCAGGAGCTCAGGGATTTTCCTCCGCTATTATCACTAACAAGAGTCGTAAATATTGAACCACACTGGCAAACTTAAGAACAATATGGAAAGGTGATATTAAAAAGAAAACTAAAATCCAGTAAAAACACAAACAGTTTATGTTCACATCAAATAAAAGGCTCTGAAAAGACTCCAGTTTGTGCCAATTATGGATATAGTTATTGTAAGGAATTTAATGATTCTGCCTCCGATTTAACGATTCCAGACCCTTAATGATTCCATTAACGAGTGTTTAAGTACTATATATTATGCAATACTTATGGGAACATATTATTTACATATATTACAAACCAAAAATAAATCAATAAAACTGTATTTAAACTATATTTTTCACATGTTTGAACAAAATTGCACTTGAATAATACAACCTTGAATTCAATGCAATTCATTCTGGATAAAAGCATTTGTCAAAAGCATGTGTGAATAGAAAAAAATTGAACACAGTCATTATTTAAAAACTAAACACAATGACCTTTAATATTTAAACACTGAAATGAAGAACCAAAAATGTAAGAACCTTTTTTCAATATTAACTCAAGAACCCTGTACAGCCAACGCTATTGTTAAAATAGATATATTAAAATACATAAATACTATCATATAATATCTTATACACACACACACACGCACACACACAACAACCCTGTTGTAAAAAAATATTTAAATAAATTAGAAATTAGAAATTCTAATTAAAAATGTTTGATTAGAACTATACATATTTTTCATTATATATGCATTGCACACACACACAAACAACTCCGTTGTAAAAAAAATTTTAAAATAAATAATAAATTAAAAATTCTAATTAAAAATATTTGATTAGAAATATACATATATTTCATTATATATGCATTGCGCACACACACACACACACACACACACACACACACACACACACACACACACATACGTATATATACACAATTTTGTGTGATGCACAGTAGCCAATATATAGTAATGTATAAGATTAATTAACTATCAACTATGTGCAACAGAGATAATATAATTTGGAGTCTGTAAAAATATTGAGCATTTGACAGAAAAGTGCTGTGCCGTTGGTTGATGCGGACAGCAGACACACCGGTGCGAGAGCGAGATAAGTGCAGGACCACTAAACACAGAGATGGAGGCCATTAAACGCAGTCTGATAGATTACAGCACAGACATTCATCCTGTTAATAAAACCAGCAGCAGCGCACAGAAAACACACCGGGCCGCGTCACCTGAGGCCACAGCGCTCAAACACTCAAAAAAATGTGAACAAGAAGCCAGGGCAAAATATGAAAATGCATCAAATACTGTATTTTTGACAATATTTCCTTCCTTTCTTTGCACTAATGCATCACATACAGCACTGCACAAACACATCTAATCAGATATTTTCTTTTTAACATGATGTTCTGTCATGGACAGTTAACTTGAGATGATAATGAAAATGTGGCTAAATCTAAATCCCATCTTAATTCCTTCACAACGCCTCGGTCATGTAATTCCTTTAGTAGCAAAGCCACACTGACCGCGTTCAAACCATGATCCATCTCAGGAATAATTGATGTTTCTGGAGAACTGAAAGCCTTTTCAGAAGAGCTCAGAGTGACAGCAGGAGAACTACTACACTTTTACACACTTCTGATCGAAGACCTTTAGAAAAGACCCTTCAATAGGATTCAACCTGTTCCTCAGTTCATAAAAACAAACAAAATATGTATTTTGAGTATCGAAAAAAATGTGTGTAGAATTTTCCCTCAGACACTTCGAGTAAATTTCACAATTAATTGGATGGATGGATGGATGGATGAAGTTTATAGCTATACACACTGATATATAGCGATCAAAATAGAGTAAATCGCCTTTTAAAACGTGACGCTTCAAATAAAGAATGTATCCTTAGTTACATCGTTAAACCAGTAGGTGGCGACAAGTGACTGTTAGAAAAAAATAAAGATTTGTCATTGAATTTTTCATTCAAGAGATTTGTTCAAAAATGCTGATTTATCCAGTAATGAAACAAGTGAGTCCTTATGAGCGAGTCATTCAACATTCATTCAAAAACGCAGATTTATCCAGTAATGAAACAAGTGAAGTGTTTATGAGTGAGTCATTGAATCATTCATTCAATATTCATTCAAAAACACTGATTCATCCAGTCAGGGACGTGCACAGGGGGGTTGCTCAGGTTGCCCGGGCAACTGCCCATATGCCCTTCTCACTCAAGTTGCCCTTCCGAGAAAAAAATTAAATCGTACAATGGATGCAGAATTTCACGTAGGCCTAGATTTTAAAAAAAATCGCAAAGCCTCATTCACTTCCATTCGGGCACCGAAAGTGAAAGTCAGTATGAAGGGCAAACGCTGCACGCGACCGGCGTAGGGCCACGCAAATTACTTAAGGCCACGCCTCCATCTCGTGTCATAGTCATAGCGCGCCGTCAAATGTGTAGCTACAACATCCACGACAAAATGAAGCGAAACTATCCTTCTGGTCACGAAAAGAGGAAGAAGAAAAAAAACATGAGAGTGAATTGCGGGAACAACAATCAGGTAAACTTGTGTTCTCTCCTCTCTAAGTTTGATGTCAGCAAAGTTTGATGTTTTTCGGTCTTGCTAACCTAGCTGGGCAGGCAGTGCATCTCTTGCATCACTTTGTGGCTGACAAAAGTGAGAGTAAAATACAATTATTTATTACGTTTGTTTTTGATAAACGACAAAGTGCAACGGTGTTTGTTTACTGCAGCTCGGAAAACATAACCGCGTCGCGTGTGTTATCATGCGTTAATATGCGCGTGCACGAAATTAAACTCGCATTTTTCAAGCAGAAATATGTGGAGACCAGACATACTGTACAATACATGCACGTGAATGATGCCACTCCCAATCAAAGTACACATTATAAAACAAGACACTGATTATCTAGTCTCAGTGTAGTTAAAAACTCTAAACAACTGCACTAATTATGCAAGATAGAAAGCAATGTATTGACAATTTGACATTGATTGACTATTGATTTATAGGCTATATTGAATTTAAAATGTTGATTAGCTGGACATACTGGTCAATATGGATGCACATCCCTCAGTAAATAATAACCATAAATCAAGAATTGCTTCAACTGAAAATTAAAAAATCATACTGATGCCGAAAATGCCCAGGCTGTAGAAAGAACCAAAGTTAATCCCAAAAGCCAAAGCTCAGGGTTATAATTTATTATTTTCTTCTTATTTTACGTTAATATTCACTTACTTAATAATATTCACTTATTATCTTAACATTCTATAGAAAATACTCTATTCAACAAATATTGTTTGTTTGAACCTCATTCTGTTCTATATTGTTGTACTTATTCTTTGACTGTTTTGTTTAAAGGAGGGAGGATTGTATTGAGAGCACTGAAGTGTCAGTTGTGACTGTGGCAATGGCAAATGGTTTACATAGCTCACGACATCACAGGTCAGGTAGAGGCCCCTTAGCAGAATTAGGCTTAGGGCCCGAGGAGGAGGTCAGGATCGGCACTGGGTTTAGCAGTCGATTCTATTCCCTACCTGTATTCCTGTTCCCTTTACGCAATCATATTACAAATCATGCGTAGTTGCCCAGATTAGCAAAAAGCACAATTTAATGTACGGGAAGCCAAAAGGTTAAAAAGGATTGTATTTTTTCCGAAATCTAAGCGTTTATTTTTATTTTTATTAGAAGCGAGTTTTTCCCCATCTGTCAATTCAATCCAGATTATTTATTTAAAAAATAATAATAATAATAATAATTAAAAAACAATAAACAATAATATGAGGAACTCTTTTTCTCATGTGTATTTTGGTGACATTTAACATATTGTTAATACATTTTGTATACTGTTTACAAAGTTGTATATCATAAACCTGTCATCTTTGACGTTTGCAATCTTAATAAATAATAATAAGACCATAATATGAGGCATTGCGTCGTTTGGACATAAACACGATCAGATAAGGCAATTTGTATGGGCAAAATTCAACTGAATATATTCCTTCATATAGCCCGTGAGTTTTGGGGGTAGTGCCCTTTTTTCAGGTCAGAGCAACTGCCCCACAAAATTCCTGTGCACGTCCCTGCATCCAGTAATGAAACAAGTGATGTCTTTGAGTGAGTCATTGAATCATTCATTCAATATTCATTCAAAAACGCAGATTAATCTAGTAATGAAACAAGTGAAGTCTTTACAAGTGAGTCATTGAATCATTCATTCAATATTCATTCAAAAACACTGATTCATCCAGTAATGAAACAAGTGAAGTCTTTATGAGCGAGTAGTTGAATCATTCATTCAATATTCATTCAAAAACACTGATTCATCCAGTAATGAAACAAGTGAAGTCTTTATGAGTGAGTGTTACGAGTTTGGTTTGGGGTGTGTTCTTTTTGTTCTTTGTTTTTCTCTCTCTCTCTCTCTCTCTCTCTCTCTCTCTCTCTCTCTCTCTCTCTCTCTCTCTCTCTCTCTCTATCTCTCTCTCTTACCCAGGGTCTTAGCTGCGTGAGTGAGTGGCAGCAGGTGTGCCTGATGAACTGATTGAGTGAGTGGCAGCAGGTGTGCCTAATTAACACTCAGTGACTGGAGGATAAGAAGGCTTGATTCTCACACTGCAGACAGAGAACACCCGTGAGCAGTCCACCGCCAACCGGCCAGCCCAGCAGACTAGAGACAGCCCAGTCAACCAGTGTGTGGAACCTTGACTTAGTTATTTTGTGAGTCCAGAATAGTGTCTGGTTTCCTCTTTAACCTCCTCAGTGAAGAGGGGACTGTTGAGTGGTTCATTTAGTGTTGAACCTTGTTTCCTCAGTTATGTAGTCTGTGTCAATTGTTGCTTTACTTTGTTTGCTCGCTGTCTTCTTCTGAGTGAGTAGTTTTGTATTGGTTTTTCTTTGCTAAATATTGTAATAAATACACTTTTTAGTTTGCACCTTAATCTGACTTCCTGTCCTCTTTTGCCCTGGTTTATTTTCAAATATTGTTGCTCCTCCTCCCCCTGGATTTACCATCTGGAGGAACGTAACAATTTGGGGGCTCGTCCGGGATAAATAAGAGACTGGAAATCAGATTTGTTGTGCTAGTTTGTAATGTGTGGTGGTCATTGTCCAGGGTTGTGAACACTTATCTAACTTCCCTAGTTTAGACTAGAGGTGTCCAGCTGAACTGTGACAGTTCTTCCTTCGGTCACCATTTGTTATTTTGCCTTTTTTATGTTCGGAGTAATCCTGGGTTGGGATTAATTCCCTGGCGGGGGTAGGCGTTTCGGGGTTTCGGCCACCGAAGTTGTTGCCTTTAAAGTCGCCTCGAGCCCGGCACGCTCCAGAAGACAGACTAGGTAAAGAATTGATAGGCAGGATCTGGGGAAGTTGTGGTGTTGCACAAAGCGCTGGATGGTGAGTATTGTAAGGGTGTGTGTTACGTTTGCATGTGATTTAGCTTAGTGGCTAGTGTGGTAATAGCGGTGCTAGTGGGTGGCTAGCATGGCTGTCTTTAATCGGGAGGAGTTTTTAGCGAAGCCCACATTAAATCAGCTTGACTTGTGTCGGAAAGTTGATTTATATTTTGTTGCTAAACATTTTAGTATTCCTGTTGGTAGTACTCTAGTGAAAAGAGAACTGAAGGATGCTGTGGTGAGTGGATTAGTGCAGAGGGGAGTTCTTAGCTTGGTTGTAGGTGAGACCTCCTCAGATGGTCATGTAGAGGTAACCGACAAGTCAGAGCAGGCTGATGTTGTCACGCCCAAAGTGAAGCAGGCTGAGGTTGTTACACCCAAAGTGAAGCAGGGTGAGGTTGAACGGCAACATTTTACTTTGCCTCGTTTTGTACCACACTCTGTAGAGTCCTCTTCCTCGCCACAAGATGACGCCCGACTGAAAGTTCGATTAGCTCGTTTACAGTTGGACAAGGAGGAGCGGGAGCGTGAGTTCCAGCTGCGTAGAGAGTTAGAGTTGAAACGATTGGAGGCGGAAACGGCTCTCAAGATGCGTGAGCTTGAGCTACAGGCTAATGCTGTCGTGCAGAGATCAGTTCCCCCTGAGACTCGGTCGTCATCCAACACTACTTTTGATGTGAGTAAAAACATAGCACTGGTGCCGGCATTCAGAGAATCAGAAGTAGAAGGTTATTTTAGCGCGTTTGAGCGAATCGCAGTAGCTCTTCGTTGGCCAAAGGAAGTTTGGGCCATTTTGCTTCAGTGCAAGTTGACTGGCAAGGCTCAGGAGGCTTGTGCTGCACTTTCAGTGGAAGACAGTTTGTGCTTTGATAAAGTTAAAAGCGCAGTTTTGCGGGTCTATGAGCTAGTGCCTGAAGCGTATAGACAGCGGTTCAGGGGTCTCAGTAAAGCTGTCAGCCAGACATACGCAGACTTCGCTAGGGAAAAGGTAACTTTATTTGATCGCTGGTGTGCGGCTTGCAAAGCTGAAGACTTTTCTTCCTTACGTGAGTTGGTATTGTTGGAAGAGTTCAAGAACTGTGTGTCTGAGAGGATCGTTGTTTACTTGAACGAACAGAAAGTGGCTACCCTACAGCAAGCAGCGATGCTAGCTGATGAGTTTGCTTTGACACATAAGGGTGTCTTCAGTAAACCGATCTCTTCCTCTGTCTCTCCACCATATTTTAGTGCTAGCAAGAAGTCTAGTGATAGACAGGTACCCCGAGTTGGTTTAACTAACTCTACTTCAAGTGCTAAAACAGATAGACTGTGTTTTTTCTGTCATAAAACTGGTCACCTCATAGCAGATTGTATAACTATGAAACAAAAGCAGCAGGGTTCAGTTACCAAGCCGCCGAAGGGAGTGGGATTGATTAAAACTGTCACTTCTGGAAGTGAGCCTACCTCTTTGCAAGAGCCAGATGAATGTTTTAAACCGTTCATCCTTCCTGGTTCTGTATCACTCACAGGGCAGGTTGAAGATCAGCAGCAGGTCACCATACTACGTGACACTGGTGGTTCACGGTCCTTTATCCTTTCTGGTGTCTTGCCTTTAGATACTAAGTCAGCCTGTAATGTCAGTACAGTTGTCCGAGGTATTGGTATGTGTTATGTGCCAGCCCCACTTCATCGCATCCACGTTCAATCTAAGCTTGTTTCTGGTTGGTTCCCTATAGCTGTAAGATCATGTTTTCCTGTTGATGGAGTACACTTCATCATGGGTAACGACATTGCGGGAGGTAAAGTGTACCCTGATCCTGAAGTTGTTGATGTACCTATTTCTGAGAGTGAGCCAGATGAGTTGGTTCAAAAGCACCCAGAACTGTGCTCAGTCAGCGTGTTGACTAGAGCTCAAGCTCGAAAAAAAGATCAGAAGGTAACTCTGTCTGACTCCATGTTCCCTTCTGTTTTTTCTGAGGACAGGTTGATCGATAGTGGAGAGTCGACAGAGGTGTGTGAAACAGTGCCAGAGATTCTTGCCACTCCTGAAGTACCACTGCCGTTGACACGTGAAGGACTCATTGGTGCACAGAAAAGGCCAAGGTGGCTGCAATATTGACTTATCCAGTTCCTACGACCAGACGAGAGCTCCGACGTTTCTTGGGCATGACAGGATACTACAGATGTTTTTGTAAGAACTTCTCAGTGGTAGTGGCTCCCCTTACTAAGCTCTGTAGCTCAGTGGTACCATTTGTATGGACAAGTGAATGTGATTATGCCTTTACCGCTGCTAAGTCCTTGTTGTGCAGTGCTCCTGTACTGGCTGCGCCTAACTTTGCTCTTCCGTTCCAGTTAGAAGTGGATGCTAGTGGTACTGGAGCTGGAGCTGTCTTGTTACAGGTTGGAGAAGATGGTGTGCATCATCCTGTTTCATACTTCTCAACGAAGTTCAAGCGCCACCAACTGAACTACTCCACCATTGAGAAAGAGACGCTGGCCATGTTACTCGCATTACAGCACTTTGAGGTATATGTGTGTTCCAGCCCATCTCCTGTGACTGTGTACACTGATCACAATCCTCTAGTTTTCCTGAATCAGATGTACAACCACAACCAGCGGCTGATGCGTTGGGCTCTCATGGTCCAGGGTTTTCAGCTTAACATCAAACACAAGAAGGGGTCGGAAAACGTCCTGGCCGACGCTCTGTCTCGTGGGTGAGATTTATCTTAACTTGTTATCAGTAGAACACAAGTGATACATCATTGCTGAATATAACTGTGTTAGGGCAATTATTATAATATACGGTGTATGTTTTAATGATGGTAGTTTCTGTTAACAAAACCCATGGTTTTGGTCTTAAGGGAGGGGGTGTTACGAGTTTGGTTTGGGGTGTGTTCTTTTTGTTCTTTGTTTTCTCTCTCTCTCTCTCTCTCTCTCTCTCTCTCTCTCTCTCTCTCTCTCTCTCTCTCTCTCTCTCTCTCTCTCTCTCTCTCTCTCTCTCTCTCTCTCTCTCTCTCTCTCTCTCTCTCTCTCTCTCTCTCTCTCTCTCTCTCTCTCTCTCTCTCTCTCTCTCTCTCTCTCTCTCTCTCTCTCTCTCTCTCTCTCTCTCTCTCTCTCTCTCTCTCTCTCTCTCTCTCTCTCTTACCCAGGGTCTTAGCTGCGTGAGTGAGTGGCAGCAGGTGTGCCTGATGAACTGATTGAGTGAGTGGCAGCAGGTGTGCCTAATTAACACTCAGTGACTGGAGGATAAGAAGGCTTGATTCTCACACTGCAGACAGAGAACACCCGTGAGCAGTCCACCGCCAACCGGCCAGCCCAGCAGACTAGAGACAGCCCAGTCAACCAGTGTGTGGAACCTTGACTTAGTTATTTTGTGAGTCCAGAATAGTGTCTGGTTTCCTCTTTAACCTCCTCAGTGAAGAGGGGACTGTTGAGTGGTTCATTTAGTGTTGAACCTTGTTTCCTCAGTTATGTAGTCTGTGTCAATTGTTGCTTTACTTTGTTTGCTCGCTGTCTTCTTCTGAGTGAGTAGTTTTGTATTGGTTTTTCTTTGCTAAATATTGTAATAAATACACTTTTTAGTTTGCACCTTAATCTGACTTCCTGTCCTCTTTTGCCCTGGTTTATTTTCAAATATTGTTGCTCCTCCTCCCCCTGGATTTACCATCTGGAGGAACGTAACAGTGAGTCATTGAATCATTCATTCAATATTAATTCAAAAACACTGATTCATCCAGTAATGAAACAAGTGAAATCTTTATGAGCGAGTAGTTGAATCATTCATTCCAAAATTGATTAAAAAATGCAGATTTATCCAGTAATAAAACAACAAGAAGTCCTTATGAGCAAGTCATTGAATCATTCATTCAATATACATTCGAAAACGAAGATTTATAATGAAACAAGTGATGTCTTTTATGAGCGAGTAGTTGAATCATTCATTCAATATTCATTCAAAAACACTGATTCATCCAGTAATGAAACAAGTGAAGTCTTTGAGTGAGTCATTGAATCAGTCATTCAAAATTCATTCAAAAACGCAGATTAATCTAGTAATCAAACAAGTGAAGTCTTTATGAGTGAGTCATTGAATCATTCATTCAATATTCATTCAAAAACACAGATTCATCCAGTAATGAAACAAGTGAAGTCTTTGAGTGAGTCATTGAATCAGTCATTCAAAATTCATTCAAAAACGCAGATTAATCTAGTAATCAAACAAGTGAAGTCTTTATGAGTGAGTCATTGAATCATTCATTCAATATTCATTCAAAAACAATGATTCATCCAGTAATGAAACAAGTGAAGTCTTTATGAGCGAGTAGTTGAATCATTCATTCAATATTCATTCAAAAACACAGATTCATCCAGTAATGAAACAAGTGAAGTGTTTATAAGTGAGTCATTGAATCATTCATTCAATATTCATTCAAAAACACTGATTCATCCAGTAATGAAACAAGTGAAGTCTTTATGAGTGAGTCATTGAATCATTTATTCAATATTCATTCAAAAACACTGATTCATCCAGTAATGAAACAAGTGAAGTCTTTATGAGCGAGTAGTTGAATCATTCATTCAATATTCATTCAAAAACACTGATTTATCCAGTAATGAAACAAGTGAAGTGTTTATAAGTGAGTCATTGAATCATTCATTCAATATTCATTCAAAAACACTGATTCATCCAGTAATGAAACAAGTGAAGTCTTTATGAGTGAGTCATTGAATCATTCATTCAATATTCATTCAAAAACACTGATTCATCCAGTAATGAAACAAGTGAAGTCTTTATGAGCGAGTAGTTGAATCATTCATTCAATATTCATTCAAAAACACTGATTCATCCAGTAATGAAACAAGTGAAATCTTTATGAGCGAGTAGTTGAATCATTCATTCAAAATTGATTAAAAAATGCAGATTTATCCAGTAATAAAACAACAAGAAGTCCTTATGAGCAAGTCATTGAATCATTCATTCAATATACATTCAAAAACGAAGATTTATAATGAAACAAGTGAAGTCTTTATGAGTGAGTCATTGAATCATTCATTCAATATTCATTCAAAAACACTGATTCATCCAGTAATGAAACAAGTGAAGTCCTTATGAGTGAGTCATTAAATACTCTCAGAAAAAAAAGGTACAAAATCTGTCACTGAGGCGGTTCCCTTTCAAAAGGTCCACCTTTCTACCT
The DNA here is from genome assembly GCF_029890125.1 of Rhinichthys klamathensis goyatoka. Classification (NCBI taxonomy): domain Eukaryota; kingdom Metazoa; phylum Chordata; class Actinopteri; order Cypriniformes; family Leuciscidae; genus Rhinichthys; species Rhinichthys klamathensis. The sequence continues at coordinate 2,059,414 of NW_026606839.1, forward strand.
AAAGAGTGCATTTAAGTAACTTAAAGGTATAAATATTGGTACCAAAAGTGTACATAAATGATACCTAAATGATACATATAAGTTTTTTGAAGGGTACCCCATCCCAGTGACAGCTTTTGTACCTTTTTGTCTGAGAGTGAATAATTCAATCAAGAGTTTTTAAAAAACTATTCAAATTAATTACATGTACTTTTTAAATATACAGCTTTGTTTAGTTGTCTATTCAGAATCGTGACCTCTATTTAAAAAAAAGGGGAAAAAAAGAATAAAAAAGTGACTGAAAGATCTCTTGATCTGAGAGATGTTATGCTGACGTCTGAACACGAGCATTTATTGTTCCTGTCCGTCCTCTCTTATGTATCCAGCGGATGACCTTTGCTTAGTACTACTTCAAGCGAAAAAATAAAATCATCAAATATTAAAGGTGTTTACGATAATGGGCAGCCGATTCTTCTCCGCTCTGATGCCACATTATTAATTCATGCAGTTAAAACGACTTTCCACCGATTAATGGAGATGCTCCACGGCTTGGCAATCGCGTTTGGAAGAAAAAAGAACGAAATACTTAGGCTGTCAAGAGATACATTACCATCTTATAGAGTGGATCTTATCTATACCTATAGGAAGAATCCGACTGAGAGAAAGAGTGTGTGTCCGCGTGTGCATGTGTGTGTGTGTGTGTGTGTGTGTGTGTGTGAATTTCTGAGGGCTAATTATACATAAATAAGAGGAAATGTGAATGTGGATTAATTGTGGGCAACCACAGATCTGATGAAGACCCTTAAACACACTGTAAAGCTTCTAGATTAATATCATGATGGTAAAAGCGACCGTAAGTACCAACAGTGAATCCAACAGCAGAAAACACATCAGCAAAAGGCATAAAACCTTCATGATTAAGATGTTTTTAATAATTTGAATAACATGTTTTCAAAAACTAGCACAACACACACTGTCCCTTCATGAAATTACGATTATTTCACTGCACTCTAAAAAATGCAGGGTTGTTTTAACCCAAATTTCGGTCAAATATGGACAAACCCAGTCGTTGGGTTACATTTTTTTAATTAGATTTTTAACCCAACAGTTGGGTTTGTTCATATTTGACCCAAATTTGGGTTAAAACAACCCTGCATTTTTTAGAGTGTGTAAAAAAAAAAAAAAAAAAAAAAAATTCTCTTGCTCAGTATTTTTGTCTTGTTTTCCAGTACAAATAAAATTCCATTTACAATTTTTTTATTAATTTACTATAAGATACATTTACTTGAGAAGCAAAATTATTTAAGATATTAAGTATATATATATATATATATATATATATATTAGCATTTAGTTCCCTGTTAAAAAGTAAATGTTTATTAAAAATTGCATTTTCAATAACAATCTATGCACGAGTCTCCTCTGTCAAGAACATACAGACAGGAATGATTTGATATGTGGGACATTTCAGAGCAGGCGTCAAAAAATTAATAATAAAATGAGTGGGGGAAATGTGAAAATGTCTAAATAATGATCACTAAAAATAATTAATAAAACAAAGAAACATTCCATATGTTTAATTTAAAAGTCAATGGTGTCTGAGGGTTTCAGTGTATTACTCTGTCAATAATCTATGACAACAGAAACAGCACAGAACAATAACACACACACACTGAGTAAAATCACAGGAACATATAGAACAAGTCTAATAGTGATTCATTAGATGGATTAATAAATGTTCAGCCTGGTATGTTTCACATTAGATGACATTAAGAGAGAGTTCAGGCATAAAGCTGTCTGACAAAAATCGCATTGCTCTATTAAAACAAAATGGACGCATGTTATTAAAAGACTTTATGGAGCAACCAGAGAATTAGTTCATTATTGTAACAGTTGTAAAATGTTTTATTTGGCATTTCTCTACTCAGAGCCAAAATCTTATATCATATTATTTTATGTTATGTTAATAATCTACCTAATCTTTATCTACTGAAATAAAATAATGCATTAGGAACATGGAATTGCACATAAGTTGTCATAGGGTCTATATTTCAATAACTAACTACGTTTTGAGTCCAAACTGTTTTCACTAACAGTAGCTTTGTATGTTGGGTTCAAACACTTCCATAAATAAAGACAAATTGAGATTTACATCCTCAAAAACTGCAATTTTATCAACTCAATTACAATTTATGAGCCATTAACAATGATTAAACCCCTTTCATTAATTGTTTTGTGATTTATAACTGTATTACTGTTTACAGAAAACCCCTTAAATAGCCAACAATAGATTTTAAATGCAGATACAGTATGTTGTTAAAAAAGTATTTTATGTTCATTCACAGAAAAAAAATAAACCCTGAGAAGTATTCACTATATAAAAGCGTGACAACTAGCCCCAGTCTCTCAATGTGCTTTTCTTAGACACTTTTTTTGTACTAGCATGGGCTCAAATAAATAAATATATATATATATTAATTAATTAATTTAACATTTACTTGGTGATTAAGATCAACAGAGTGGTACCGCAACATTTTACAAAAATTATTTCTACCAAAAGTGGAAAGAACTAAAAAAGGCCAACTTTTCAACTTAAGTTCAGTTGCTGCCAAAGTAAGTAATCAAACTGTTTTTACAAGACATTTCAACTTAAATTATATTAAACTGACTTAAAAATCGAGTAACCTATTAAAAAAGTTGAAATTGCTATTGCTAGTTTAGTTTACCGAGTAAAAGTAATCTAAAAACATATGTTGCCATGACTTATTGATCATATCATTTTTACATTGAGTATATTAGTATGTGATTTTATGAGTTTATAAATGGAACCATTAAGGAATAGCAAATATACTAACACTACTGATGTGCAGTGTTTCTTTCTGCACATGCAAACCTCTATTAACTTCCTTTAACTGATAATCTCGCACGTTACATCCCCGCACCTGCAGCGTAACTCCGCACTGAACAGTGAACTCAGCTGTTGATGGAGACACACACACACACACTCACCTGCCGCCAGACACACCGGCAACAGCACTCTGAAGATCAGACCACACACAACCTCAGAAGCCATCGCTCTCAGAAGTGAAGGATGTCAGATGTCCTGGATCCGGGACAGGACGGCATCCTTCGAGCACCCTTACTCTGGATCCTCCATGCGTCCTGCATGAGTCCCGGCGGACACGAGGTGGAGGACACTTCCAGTTAACGACTCCCTTTTGTACAAATAAAACGCGTTAAAAGTCTGTCTCGAGTGGGTGAAGTGATGAATCTAACTCATGCTGATATAAAGATGTGTTTGAAGATGACATCAGGCTCTCCAGCGGCGCGCGCGCGGGATGCGTCCGGAAAACGCGTGTATCCTGAGAAAATGTGTCCCAAAAAAAAAAAAAAAAAATCACTTCGTATCCTGAGGCACTAGTGCAAAAACTGATTCGAGTTCTTAAAGAGGAAATAAACTGTCCCCGGAGTGAGTTTTACGCGCTCATATTGACGGTTTACAGGAGGACTTCCTCACTTCAGCTCCACAGTTGCTCTGAAAGCCACAGGCGTTCCGGTCAAACACACACGCCCGATCAGAAGCGATCCAGCGCGGGTCCAATGAGAGCCCGCGGGAGGAGGGTCCTGTGGCCCCTGAGGGACGCTCCATTTGATTGCTGTTTTACTAGGAACTCATCATCATTACAACGGGGCTTCTAGAACAGATTTTATCACGGTCATGCTCTCTTTTTTAGCTGACTAAGGCCGCTAGGAAATAACACGAGCCTGTCGAAAATATGGATTGATAGCATATATATATATATAGAAGTGGCCAAAAGTGATGTCTAGGGGGAATATTTGTTTTTAATGACCTCACAAGGTCAATTGAACCATCAAAATAGTTTTTTATTTTATTTATTTATTTATTTATTTTAAATATGAAGGAAGCACAAAACACTAAACTTGGTTATCTGTCAAAGTAATTTGGCCAAAAAAAAAAAAAGGGTAAACTACAGCGGTTTTATTTTACTATGCAAAAAAACATAAAGCTCACAGGAAAAAGTATACATTGACTACAACATAATCAGTTATTAATACTTTGTTGGTTTCCTCTTGTTTTTCCATATTCATAATTTCACATGGTTAAAAAAGTTAAATAAAAGGAAAAGACAGAAGGAAAAAAAATATGAACTTTAGGATCAAAAGGTTTAATTTATTTTATACTTCAGTCCTAAACTTTGATTGACTGAGCAGTGTTCCACGTATATTTAAGCAAATTATGCATTCAACTGATCAAAAATACAGTACAATATGTATAATGTTGCAAAAGAATCAATTTAAAAGAAATCCTGTTCTTTTCTCAAAGAATCCTGAAAACAACGTATCATGGTTTCCACAAAAATATGAAGTGCCACAACTGTTTTCAACATTGATAATAATAATAATAAATATTGATCTTGAGCAGCAAATCAGGATATTAGAATGATTTCTGAAGGATCATTTTGATTTGATTTGATTTATTAGACAAAATAATAGTGCAAAATGCACTCATTTGTCAAGGATAACACAATAAAGTTTAAACAAAACTTATTTCCATTGTGGTTCTTGATGTAAAGCACAACTTCACTCATTGGCACTGCATACCATTATACTTACAACACTACTATAAGAACACACATTTCCAAAATATACATCCAATTAATACAAATGAATCACTAAAACAACTTATCTAATAGCCAACTTTTAACTTTCACACTAAAACCAACCATATTTGACATTTATATCTGAGGCAACTTCTTCCATGCTTGTGCCCCTGAGTATTGAAAAAACCTTCGACCGTACATTCACGTGATACTGAAGACTGGAGGAAAATTCAGCTTTGTACGGAAACTTGGTATTTGCAACTTTTCTCTCACAATTATGACTTTTCTTCCTCAGAATTGAGGATTCCTTTGAGTTTCCTCAGTGCAACTGCGAGATATACAGTCCGAATGATGAAATAAACGTGCAATTCTGAGAGAAAAAAAGTCCACGGTTTTGCCATCAGGAATAAATATACATTTTAAAAATATATTTAAATAGAAAACAGGTATTTTACAGTATAGTACGAAAATAATATTTCACAATATTACTGTATTTTTGCTCAAATAAATGCAGCATTGGTGAGCAGAAGAGACTTTCTGAAAAATCCTTCAAAAAAATAATATATTTTGTGCCACTTACCTTAAAAAAAATGCCCAAAAAGTCTGAGAGTACAATTTACCTTTTAAAACTGCAAAGAAGCAGAACATTTGATGATTTTGAACAAATGAAAACAAATTATGACAAAATGAAGAAGAAACATTTCAGATTGTGCAACTGAAGTCTCACTTTTGAACATTTAAATGCTTTTAAAAAGGCCACTGTGAAAGAAAAAGTAAGAACCATCATAAAACATTTGCTAAAATTATTCATAAATTAATTGTATCGATAATAAAAATCAGTCAAGGTTACTTTAAAAAAAACATTTGATCTTTTCTGTTGACTGCTTCCTCTAGTCTTTTAACACTGTTCTAACCATCTCTGTTGTGTTTTAAGCAATATTAATATTTAATATTTGGTTAAATATTTTTTTAACCAAAAAATATTAATGCATCTTTCTTTTTGCCTCTAGTTTTTGTATATTCCACCACTATTAACAGTGTTGGGGAAATGCATTACACAAGCTACGTAATACAATTACTTTAAGTAAATAGAAAAGTAACACACTACTTTTAAATTTACAACAAAATATCTGAGTTACTTTTTCAAATAAGTAACACACGTTACTTTGCTTCCCTGTGTATTGACTGACAGTTCTCCTGCCCGTGTGTTGAGGGAACAGAGCGTAAATGCAGAGGCGTTGTGTAGTGTGTGTGTGTGTGTGTGTGTGTGTGAACATGATGGGTATTGTAGGTCTAGATACATCTCACTTGCACAAAAACACATTCAGTATTCCTCAAAATGAATAAAAACAGTGAAATGCAAACTGATAATATTACACAAACCTGCAGTAAATATTATAATTTAAGTTAAACATCACATTTGAGTCTTTTTTTAAAATATGTGTATTGCTTCTGCGCCCGAAATCACATACTCTCCAGTAGATACTTATATTGAATAAGTAATACTTCACAACCCCTAAAAAAGTATGTTCTAGTATGAATGTGTGTGGTATGAATTTTTTTTTTTTTATTATCAACAAAATTTGTACAAACACTTGTGTATACATCATTGACATACAACATAGATATAACAAAGACTTTCACACTAGGGGGCTATTGCTAATTTATATGAAGATATTAAAGCAATTACAAGTTTTCAATGTTTTAATTGCTTTTTGCTTCATAGAAAATCGGAGTGAATCAATATAAAGCTCAATTTCTTTCCTGAATGAATGTGTGTGGTATGAATATAATCCGGATGAACTCTGCAATGATGTCATTATCATGTGATCTACCACTGTCACTACACTGCCATTCACAAATCCTCTCCTGTGGCCTCATGGGATAGTAAAGCGTCCACCGTATCACACGAATTAGTAGTTCATTCCGGGGACTTACTCTTACTGTGAGTAATTAATACACACATCAGAAGTTACGTGTGATCATGTGAACGCAGAGACCTCAATACTTAGACAATACACAATAACATTTGATGGATCGGTTTTGTGTTTGGATAGAAAATGAACTCCAAATGTCACAAAATGGCAATTTACTAATCCTAACAACAAAAGACATGATAAAAGTGTAAATACAGCTGGAAACCAGCGAAAAATCAACCTCATTAATTACTCAAGGCCCAGTGCATGATGGGAAGCATCACCAGGATCAGAAAAGTTGAGAAATTTTACAACGTTGATATTTACGCTTTCATTTCTACACGCTTGAATCGAGTACTAAAATAGTTTTTTTAGTTCTTGCCTGAACTAACTTCTTCATGTAAATGACATTGTTTGTTTTTTTGTAGTATTTACTTCACCACAAAATCATGTTCATCAGTGTGTGAATTCGGACATGCTTCTACTGTTTTTCGCCTACAGTATGGTCGGGAAGTGTGTGATTTCAGATGCAGTCCAAGTGTTTCTTCATATTCTTCAGTACATCAGAATAACAGCAGCTGAAAGGTGAGTTTAAGCTGCGCCCTCGACTGTACATGTCAATCTTCCTTCAACCTGAGGCTTTCCCACTTTGCATTTGCCAAAAACAAAACTTTTCTTGTAATTAAAAAGCAAGCAAGCCTAGCCCAGATGAGGCAAAAAATAACGCAAAAGGTTTTTCTTACTGGGTGTTATATCAGTTGATGTTTTCAATGCTGACCAAAGATATATTTTACGTGTATTATTACTAATTGCCAAAAAAAAAAACATTACTGCTAATTGGAAGTCTGTGAAATCACCAATGGAAACAGAGACTAAAACAGATTTATATGATGGAAAAAATGACTGCATCATTACAATTGAAAACTGACCTTTTTAATCAGAGGTGCCACATGGTTAAAGAATATTTAAATCTATAAAAAAAAAATTGATATACACTACCGTTCAAAAGTTTGGGGTCAGTGAGAATTTTATTTTAATTTTTTGGAGGAAAGAAATCAATACTTTTATTTATCAAGGAATAATTAATTTGATCGAAAGTGACAGTAAAGACATTTATAATGTTACAAAAGTCTTTTGAACTTCCTATTCATCAAAGAATCCAAAAAAAAAAAAAAACTGTACAACTGACAGACCAACAACTGTTTCAACATTGATAATAATAATAAATGTTTCTTGAGCATCAAATCCTCATATTATACTGATTTGTGAAGGATCATTTGACACTGAAGACACTGACACTGGTGATGCTGAAAATCCAGCTTTGATCACAGGAATAAATTACACTTTACTATATATTCACACAGAAAACAGCTGATTTACACTGGAATAATATTTAATACTATAACTGATTTTTGTTGTATTTTTAATCAAATAAGCGCAGCCACGGTTAGCAGAAGAGAATTCTTTTAAAAGTATTTAAAATCGTACCGACCCCAAATTTTTGAACGGTAGTGTATATATACATTATATATTTTATATCCTCATTATATGGCGGTATATTAGTGCATCATGTTTGTTGAGATGTGAACATTCATATTAGGTGCAGCAATATATATATATACACTCACCTAAAGGATTATTAGGAACACCTGTTCAATTTCTCATTAATGCAATTATCTAATCAACCAAACACATGGCAGTTGCTTCAATGCATTTAGGGGTGTGGTCCTGGTCAAGACAATCTCCTGAACTCCAAACTGAATGTCAGAATGGGAAAGAAAGGTGATTTAAGCCATTTTGAGCATGGCATGGTTGTTGGTGCCAGACGGGCCGGTCTGAGTATTTCACAATCTGCTCAGTTACTGGGATTTTCACGCACAACCATTTCTAGGGTTTACAAAGAATGGTGTGAAAAGGGAAAACATCCAGTATGCGGCAGTCCTGTGGGCGAAAATGCCTTGTTGATGCTAGAGGTCAGAGGAGAATGGGCCGACTGATTCAAGCTGATAGAAGAGCAACTTTGACTGAAATAACCACTCGTTACAACCGAGGTATGCAGCAAAGCATTTGTGAAGCCACAACACGCACAACCTTGAGGCGGATGGGCTACAACAGCAGAAGACCCCACCGGGTACCACTCATCTCCACTACAAATAGGAAAAAGAGGCTACAATTTGCAAGAGCTCACTAAAATTGGACAGTTGAAGACTGGAAAAATGTTGCCTGGTCTGATGAGTCTCGATTTCTGTTGAGACATTCAGATGGTAGAGTCAGAATTTGGCGTAAACAGAATGAGAACATGGATCCATCATGCCTTGTTACCACTGTGCAGGCTGGTGGTGGTGGTGTAATGGTGTGGGGGATGTTTTCTTGGCACACTTTAGGCCCCTTAGTGCCAATTGGGCATCGTTTAAATGCCACGGCCTACATGAGCATTGTTTCTGACCATTTCCATCCCTTTATGGCCACCATGTACCCATCCTCTGATGGCTACTTCCAGCAGGATAATGCACCATGTCACAAAGCTCGAATCATTTCAAATTGGTTTCTTTGTTATGAACCCAGTATGGGTTATATTTGTGGTTTGTGTGTGTTTCTTTTTGTTTGGTTTGGAGGATGGAGTTAGAGTGAGTGACGTCATTATTGATTAAGGAGTTACACCTGTGTTGGAACTGATGCCGGCAAATAAAGCAGTTCCCTTCAGCTGTGACGGGGCGCGCTCTCACCATTCTCGTGCCGTTTGTGTCTTGGATCCGATTGTTGTTTTGCGTCTCATCTCATTTAATTATTCTTACTTAAATAAATGTTATTCTTTTTGAGCATTATCCAACGTGTTGTCTCCTTCTTTGTTGCGGCTTGCGAGCCGGCCGTGACATCTTGAACATGACAATGAGTTCACTGTACTAAAATGGCCTCCACAGTCACCAGATCTCAACCCAATAGAGCATCTTTGGGATGTGTTGGAACGGGAGCTTCGTGCCCTGGATGTGCATCCCACAGATCTCCATCAACTGCAAGATGCTATCCCAATATGGGCCAACATTTCTAAAGAATGCTTTCAGCACCTTGTTGAATCAATGCCACGTAGAATTAAGGCAGTTCTGAAGGCGAAAGGGGGTCAAACACAGTATTAGTATGTGTTCCTAATAATCCTTTAGGTGAGTGTATATATACAGAATATTTGTATTTATTATTATAATTTTTCTCTGTATTACTCTTGTTATTTTATCACTTGTCTCAGATAATGTTCCTTTTTTATGTTCTGTGAAAAAATATAAATAAAAAGTTCAAAAAAAAAAAAAAAACGCAAAAGTAACGAACAAATTACTTTCCATAAAAAGTAACTGGTAATGCAATTAGTTACTTTTTTAGGTAGTAACACATCTGTAGTTCTTTACTTTTAAAGTAACATTCCCAAACACTGAGTATAAAGCTGTGCCACACACCCCTGCTGTTCTCCTGCGCTGGCAGTCAGTGTGTGTGTGTGTGTGTGATCTAATGCTGTGAGGCGTCAATAATCCATTTGCCTGACAGTGTGTTTGTTCATTAATGGTGTTGAATATAGGAGATCTGAGAGCAGGACTCTTACGCTCTTTAAAAACTGGACATCAACTCTCAGCCTCAGGATGGCATCAAAATTTTAACACAAAGCACTTACACCGGATCAAACTTCCTGGATGTTTAATTCTTTGCTCTCATAAGCAGCTAATAATAGAATAATGTCTATAATCCATATACTTAGTGGTCTGCATACACATTTATTAGCCTTTACATATACTCACAGATGAACATTTAGAGATGAAATATTAGGCCCAAGTATTTAAAGCAGCAGTACCTTCATGTTGAAGCAAGGCGACGTTCTGCAGTGTTTTCTGTGGGACGCTCCTGGACTGTTTGTTCAAGAACTCCAGCCTTCGTCATGTTCGGCACGTCAAACTCCACACATCCTTACAGTGAACAATCAACAAACACAAACTATTAAAGGGTTAGTTCACCCAAAAATGAAAATCATGTCATTAATGACTCGCCCTCGTGTCGTTCCAAGCCCGTCAGACCTCCGTTCATCTTCAGGACACAGTTTAAGATATTTTAGATTTAGTCCGAGAGCTTTCTGTCCCTCCATTGAAAATGTATGTACGGTATACTGTCCTTGTCCAGAAAGGAAATAAAGACATCATCAAAGTAGTCCATGTGACATCAGTGGGTTAGTTAGAGTGTGTTGAAGCATCGAAAATACATTTCGGTCCAAAAATAACAAAAACTAGGACTTTATTCAGCATTGTATTGTCTTCCGGTTCTGTTGTGTTTTCATTTTTTCGGGTGAACTAACCCTTTAAGTCACTTTTTAATTCAGAGCGAATCATAATCTTGTGTTGGCAAATATAAAAGTGCTTACTTGTAAAAGTATTATTGTCTGTTTTATGATAAAAGTCGGTGATAAACAGTGTTTAACAGTTATATGTGCATTTCTAAATGTCATTTCTAAATAGTTTTTTTTATCAAGAACATCTTTTGGCTGCTTACAATTCTTGTGTTGCAGAATAGTTCTTTGGAAATGTATTTTCATGGGTTTTTATTACAGGTTCTTCGTGTTTTGGGCTTCTTTAAAATACTACAACACACTCTCAGAAAAAAAAGGTACAAAAGTTGTCACTGTGGTGGTATCTTTTCAAAAGGTACACCTAAAGAGTGCATATTAGTCCCTCAAAGGTAAATATTGGTACCAAAAGTGTACATTATTAGTACATAAATGATACATATTAGAACCCTTTTGAAGGGAGGCCTACTGTCCCAGTGACAGCTTTTGTACCTTTTTTTCTGAGAGTGCATAGTAAAACAAAGGTTTCTTCAGGGTGTTGAACTCATTTGGTCCCACTTGGACCATTTATTTGTGTATATTCAAAAATCAATTATGAATATTTGTTCAAAATATTTGTTTGGGGTCGGTACAGTTTAAATGTTTTTGGAAAAAAAATATTTTATACTCACCACGGTTGCATATATTTGATCAAAAATACAGTATTATATTGTGAAATATTATTACTATTTCAAAGAACTGTTTTCTATGTGAATATATAGTAAAGTGTAATTTATTCCTGTGATCAAAGCTGAATTTCCAGCATCATTACTCCAGTCTTCAGTGTCACATGATCCTTCAGAAATCACTCTAATATGATGATTTGCTGCTCAAGAAACATTTATGATTATTATCAATGTTGAAAACAGTTCATATGCTCCTTCATATATTTTTGTGAAACATTGATACATTTTTCTCAGGATTCATTGAAGAACGAAAAGCATTTATATGTAATAGAATCTTATGTAACATTATTACTGTCACTTTTTGATCAATTGAATGCATCCCTGCTGAATAAAAGTATTAATTGTGTATTAACCCCAAAGAATGTGCATCAAAAGCTTCATGAAATTTCCAAAAACAATTTAAGTAATGATATGCTAAACACCAGATGTATAACAACTAATGTCTGTTAAGGATATTCAAGTTAGTCTAAAGTGTTATGATGGGATTTATAGGTTCATTAAGGAATACATATCAGCATTTCTAAGATCTTCAGAGGATTTCACAACATTGAAGGAGGAGATATGCTTGTCAAACGTCTAAGTGGCTCGCAGCTAATCGATACCCAGAAAGGAAGCTATTGATCAATATCTATAGTTTTTACGATTGTTCTTTAAAGGTGGAGACTCCATGACGGACAGATGTCAGGAAACATTGGCCTCATATCCATAATTCATCAAAGAGGATGAGTTAAACTAAAAGAAACGTCTTTTCTGATGCACTTCCAGCCAAATACACGAGTGCAGATCATCTCCATAATCCACTGACATTTCAATTATGCATAAACATAAACGTGATTAATTACACTGATCTCGTTTAATGCTCAGCAAACGTTTGCTTGATTGTCCATCAAAAAGAAAACCTGTCTCCTGATTGATGTTCGGATCATAAACGCCGTCATGTGATGTTGCACTTTTGTTCGGCATCGACCATAAACAAACTTATACAGTCACAGGAATTTATAATAATCTAAAGGATTTGTGACTGGCATAGATCCACGTGCACAGCTTCAGACTTATGACATCCATTAAGAGCCACTTATATAAGCTTAACACATTCGCATGAATCAAGTTTAACTTGATGTACTAACAGACGTTATGGCAAAATGTAATAAAAATTACAAAAACACAAAATTACACTAGAAACAGTGTTATTATAGTTACCTGAAATAAAATAAATGTTAACTGAAATAAAATTAGTTACCATTACTTAAACTAGTCATTGAAATAAAAATGACTAAACCTGAAATATATTTTTAAATGACAAAATGCGATAAAAAATTGACAAAAAACATACAACAAATGATTGGACGGTTACAATAAGGTTTCATTTAAGATAAGTTAACTGCTTTGAACTAACAAAAAAACAATACTTCTACAGCATTTATTAATCTTAGTTAATCTAAACATTTACTAATACATTTATAAGATCAAAAGTTGTATTAATGGTTTAATTGGTTAATAAATGCCGTAAAAATATGTTATTCATTGTTAGCTCATGTTAGTTAATGCATGAATGTTAACACATGAGACCTTAATAAAAAAGTGTTACCATAAAAAATAATTCAAAATATGATTAATAAAAAACTATAATAATCTGAACACTTTAGCAACGACATTATTATATCATGGCGGCAAGTTGTACACACTTCATGTAAAAGAAAACGAGCTAGTAAAAAATAATGGATATATGGAATATTAATAATGGACTGACCATGGCTCTGTGTGTCCATATGATCAGCCAATCATGAACTGCAGTCTGCACAGCCTTACATTAGGCCTGGTGTTCCAGGTATCACTTTCTTCAGAGCATCCTCATCATCCTCATTAGAGCCCTAAAACATTGATAACCTCTTAACCACGAGTGACCATCTACCCTTAAAGCTCTGCATTATTAAACGCTCTTTAGCCAATTAGAATTAGCAGACTGAGGCTTTTAAGCTTCAAAGTTTGTCCATCAAACGGAAGGCAGACATATGTCCTTTTCTGGAAGATACTGTTACTGTGAATAAGAAAGAGATTAATATACACAAACAGACATTAGATAATGCATTGAGAAAAATCTATACACATGGAATTACATGACTGTACGTTCAGGCTTGGTTCCCAGGAATTCATGCAGAACATTTCATGCATTATGGGATTTCAACTGAATATATCAAACAACAACAAAAAATAATGCATGAAGCTAGAATAAATTTGTTTATTTGTTTGTTTATCAACACTTGAATGTGTTTAAGTTTAATAAAAAAGCAATTTTTTTTGCAAAAAGCTGAGAATTTTTTCTCTCCATATTTTACATTGCATGTAAAATAACACGATCATCAAACATTAAACAGCATATTAATCAAAACTGCCTAACGTTGCTGACTGAAATGTCGATCCAGGAACAGGGAGCTTTGATGGACTCGGGCTGCGCTCGAAATCTCATACTACTATATCTATAGTAGGCGAAAACAGTGTGTGGCAAAATAATTATGTCTGAATTCACATGATAATAACAACATGGACAATGTAGTGCATCCAGATTACATTCATACTTTTTAATTAAAAATAAGTACCTACTCAAGAGAGAATGTGATTTCAGCCTCGATCTTTTAATCATCGTTCTGAATCTGAATTTTCTCAGCTTTTTGATAAAAATGTTGCTTTTTTATTAAACTTACACACATTCAAGTGTTGGTTAAACAAACAAATAAAGTAATTTATTCTATCTTCATGCATTATTTCTTGTTGTTGTTTAAAAGCAGAGACTCTGTTCTTTCTCTTGATATATTTTATGTTCAAATATTCATACAACAAAATGTTCAGAGGGCCATGAAAGTTTTGTGAAAATGATCAAAATATCAATATCATATCAACAGCTTTGAATGTAAACATATCATGATGAGCAGTGCACAATAATAATATAGGTACTAAAATAAAAGAACACATGACGAAAATGGAATGTGGGTTTCTGGGACTCATAATTGTACTAACTAACTAAATTAATAATATAATATTTAAGTGTAAAAGTGCATGCATTTTTTTGACTAATTAATGTTCACTGTAAATTTCAGTTATTCTTACTTTTAACTTTTATTAACCTATAATTTTGACATTATCTTACCATTCAAGCACTACTGTCTTGTTAAATTTAAAATTATTTATATGGATACCCACTATATGGTTCACTGCCATTCATTAATCCTCTCCCGTGGCCTTATGGGATAGTAAAGCGTCCATCATATGCACACTTCAGAATCTTGCCGTAAAAATTAGGTAATCGGGGCTCTTTTTACTCATATGACATACGTCTTTTGTCACATACTGTTTTTCGCCTACACTGTAAAAAATTATTGTGATTTTAACGGTAAAAGACTACAGTGTAAAAATGCTACAGTGCAAAACTGTTAATTGGTTAACAGAAAGTTTCCTTACTATATACGGTAAATAACTGTGATAGATCTAACGGTACATTTAATGTAATTTTACTGTAAAATACCATTAAATTTACAGTTTTTGAAAGTGAAAAGAACAACTCATTGTATAATTTACAGTGAAAAAACGTAAATTAACATTCCCACAATTCCCTTTGTGACACTTCACATTTGATTTATTTTTGTTGAAATAACAATGTTTCTTCTTAGTTCTTTTCTAATCAGTTATGTACATTAGGGTTTTATGTTACATTTAATGTTGTTAAATTAATGTTTATTGCATTTTTAAAATGTCATGTGTGTTACCATGATGGTGTTTAATGTTTGTGCGAATAACAGTGTGCAGCTTCTATATAATGTGAAAGTTTGCTTGTGATGAGCTTTGATTGATCATGTGACTCTCATCATTGCTGTGATTGGTGGTTGTCAGTGTATTACAATGGTACAAAACAGATATTAATACTTAAATAGGTTGGTAAATTATCATTATATCAGATAATGAATTACGGTTTATTACTGTAAATTTTAAGTTAAGTCTGTAAAACCAAAAACGTTGATACCGTATTTTTGACGGTAAAGTTCTGGTAACCACAGCTGCCAGTTTTTTCCATAAAAACAACGGGATTTTTTTTTACAGTGTACTATATAGTTGCAATTAGTTGCAATTATGCAATTTCAGATGGTACACAAGCTGCATACTGCAAAGAATAAAGTAAGCTATGTTAGTCTGGCTTTGAGAACATACCGTTTCACTCTGACCACAGGAGTCTCGCTGATCTTAATGGAGGCTGTATCGTCTTCTGTTTCCTCTGAAAGCACACATCATCTCTGACATGAGGAGAAACTGCTCTCTTTGATAGAGTCAGGAGATATACATGAGTTTAAGAGCTAATTGAACATGAACTGCAGGTGGAAGCAACAGGACCATGTCAAATTGAATCACACGGCAATCTGAGTCCACACACTCTGCTGAGTCGACAAACACTGATCATTAAACAACTTCCCACAGTTATGAGTATACTGATGATAATTTCATTACATAAAAGTTAGATCAAGAAACTTCCTGCCAACTCCAAACAGACGCCATGATGAACTTGTCATTGACTTCTAGTCTTCTTAAACGCCAGACATACAATTATAGTAGACAAACCCAAACCTTCACTCTAAATTTTTAATCTCTTAAGAAAGAGATTGTGTCGTCAAACACGACACAAAGTTGAACATTTTCACTTCTGAAAGCCTGCTGTATATTGAGTATCCAACCCGTTCTCATCCCAAGGCGTCATATACTGACGCCGTCTATATCCAACGCACATGGCACCCTTTAGCGTCAATATGAGACGCAGATATATGGCGCCTCCTAGTGGTCTAACCCTAACACTACCCCAGACCTAAACCTACCCACAACCGAAGCGTGTTATATTGACGCTAAAGGGTGCCATGTGCGTCGGATGTAGACGCTTTGGCAAAAGCGTCAGTATATGACGCCTTGGGATGAGAATGCGTTGAGAATGCGTTGGAGTATCTGATTATAACCTCAATCCTCACAAACATGTTTTGGCAGATTATTTGGGCCTCTTTAAAAAGCCTTTTCCCTATACTCTTTCCAAGCCTTTTTTAATACGTTTAGTTCTGTATTTTCAGACTACAGTTTTACTGAAACAACTAAACAGATGTGAACTTACCCCAAAATTACACCTAGTTAGTCGCTAAGATACAACATATACTAAATCCTTGAGTTTTCACGTGACGACACACACTTATAGAAACACCCATCTGGAGGACAAAACAAGGCGTTCCTTCATCATTTTTACTAGGTTTGTTCTGAGCACTAATGTAGTAAGACAATGATAATATATTGATGATGCATAGTCGAGCAGATGAACCCAGAATATAAGCGTCTTTCCATAGAAAACCATTATAAAGAAAACGCTTAACCATTCAGGGTGTTGCATTCATATTCTTGGCTCAACTGCTCGTTTTATCAATAAGGTGTGTGTTGAACTTTTAATATCACTGTTTTAGTACATTGAGGCACTTTAAGTGTTTTTCACGTTAATGTTCCCCTGTTTTTAGTAAAATACTGCAGCAGGTGCTGTACAGTATATGGAAATTGGCATTTTGTTCACATGCATTTGTGTATTTCTTCTTTTAAGAGGTCATCTAAATATTCGCATCTTGAAACACAGTAAATTGATAGGCCTGTGCTGCAGATCTGTGTTGCCCTCCGCGTCAGTCATGTGACTGAAAACTATGAATACTAAGAATGTATTTCAAAGTACATGTGCTGGTTGAGGAGAGACCCCCTGATATGATTGTAAAGCGCTTTGGGTGTACAGTAGTACATATGAAAGCGCTATATAAATGCCTCATTCATTCATTCATTCATTCATTCATTCATTCATTCATTCAAAGTATTTTAGCACCACCTGCTGCTGAGGACGAAGCACTACACCTGAACAGGCTACTTCAAAATTTAGTTAAAGCACAAAGGGTGGATATAGGCCTACAATAAAAAAGCTGCATTTGAATACAATCACCCCATCCTCAAATTGTCTAAATTAAATCAGAATGAACATCATGTATCTGTCTGACACATCTAAAAACACGTTTAAACACTTCAAATGACAAATGTACTCATGATCTTTTTGTTTTTTTTAGACCGATTTGCTGCTTTCAATTTCACTTTTAGTAATACTGTAGGCTACTGTAAAATACGATCGGTACACTTACAGACCACAGCTGTTAGTTTAGAAAGATGAAGGACTACTTTTTGTAGTTGGATCTCTGTAATAAAACAGAACGAAATATAACTACACATTAATTAATCTAACCATCAATTAAACCACCCAGTGGCGGTTCTAGCCCATTTCAACTGGGGGGGCCAAGCTGGGGCCAGTTGTACTGTTAGAGGGGCCAGTTACATTTAGACCTTATTGTTGTCATATCATTTTCTGGACTCCTGCAGGCATTAACAGGCAAAATACCGTGTTTATAATCATTCAACAATGTATTTGCATTTCCATTATATTTTTACATTTGCATTACATATTCAGTATTAGTCACAGTAACTGTAATAGACATGATGTCCTTCTTTCTCTTCATTTTGAGAACTATAGAGCAAAAGCAATGGGGACCAAGAAGCTTATTAATTCATTTACTGAAAATAACTGACTTGATATGTCTAACCGTTTACAGGGTTCCTGCACACTTTTTAAAGTCAAATTTAAGGCTTTTTAAGACCTAAAGAAATCAAAATTAATACCGTACATTAGGGCTGTGCAATATTGACAAAAATATATTTCAATATTTTCAACATTTTGTTAATAATTAGATAATATTTTACTGATTGTGTTTTTGTGCTGGTGCCATGGCTGGTTTAGGCCTGTTGTTGACAGCTGACTCACGAAGATATTAATATTTTTCATATTCTATGCAGTGGTCAGGGTTAGGGTTAGGGTTAGGGTTATTTCTGTCACAGCAGTGACAGAAATACATTTTTTTAATTAAGGGGCAATATTTGCCACCTTAAATTGATTTCCAGGGGCATTTTCACCTATATATGGACATTTTTTCTAAACTTATTTAGAGTTATGCATCACCTTTTATGTCAAATACTAACGTTCAAATTATACAGTAATTATACTTATTTATACAATAATACTTAATTATGCAATAATTATACAGTACCACTGTTACCAGTCAAATTAATTAATTCAATCAAAATCCATCTTTGCAGTGCAGAGGTGACACAGAAGTGGCATTAATATATTTACACTCCATTTACAATTGCATAAATAAAGCTATGAGATTTTTTTAAAATCAATATTTAAATATGAAATTATTTCTAATTTTAACGTTTTAATTAAAGGATACTTTAAATATGAAACTAAAACCGCCAGTAGGCGGCGGCAAGTCCCTGTAAGAGGGATTCATTCATTCAAACGATTTGTTCAAACGGCTGATTTATTCGGGAAAGAACAAGTGATTCGTTCAAAACGCGGATTTCAGTCAATAAATCATCGCTGTGTTGCATTGAGACTCTGCTACGGTTTCATTATGAAATTCTAGTCGGCGAAATAAAGGGAAAACAAACAATATTGTGTCTAAAAAGTAACTCCCAATGTTAACTTATTGTTAATTTAACTGTTGTATAACATAAATATCACAGTTGCAATTGTGCACGGGAAAACGGCACTCTTGCTGATGTGATATTCTAATATAAGAACATAATATGATATAAATATAAGACAAAAACTAATTTGGGGACATAGCCTATGAACTGCACACAGCAGTGAAAGGACGATAGACAAATGCTATGTCAGCTCAAAGTGCCTCGTAGGCTACATAGTTAAAACAACGATTACAATATCATAATAGACAATACACATCGCACACCCCATACGCACATAAAGAATGAACTTACAACTGAACTGACATTTACCAACTTTCTTCTTCTCTCCTCTCTCGCGTGCAGGAGACAGGCGTTATTCTGCCGCGATTCCCGCGAATGTGATGCGAATTGTCACGTGAAAATGCAAATCCACAAAGATAGAAAAATAAAAAATAATACGCATACAACGATAGCAAAAAACAGTTTTGTAAAAATTATTTCAAACTCCACATTTAGGGGGGCCACAAGGGGGGCCAAGCTTTTTGTCACAGGGGCACGGGCCCCCCTGGCCCCCCCTCTAGAACCGCCACTGAAACCACCTTTTACCTTCTTTTCAATTCGCTGAAATTACGTCGAAATTGATACACTACATCAAAATAGAAGGTCACTTTTAATGACTTAGTGATGTCATAATTTAGAATTTATATCTCATAAAAATGACTTGGTATGCTTTAAATGTCAAGACGCCTTCAAAACACATGAAGGCTCACAGCATCGAGCAAACAAAAGCATCACAAGAGACGGCGTTAAACTACCTCATGTCTCAAAGCATAACACAATACAAATGAATATAGACAGCTTTAAAAACTGCGTTTCATTTCAGCGTTGATTTGAAACGCATTTCGAATCACGAACCACTCCGAGTATAACATCGCGGTTCCCACCTCTTCCAAATTACAGTAGCATGGCGTCACGTGAACGCTGCATAAGCTGGATGTTTTGGTTCAGGAGGAACTGTAAAAAAGTTGGCCGCTGTTTCGGTTGCGGTGCTCGGTGACAGACGTCTAACTTTATTTTTTATTTTTATGTCTGTCTAACTCTGCATAGCATGAAACATGCTGATGACTTGTGATGTCTGGAAATATGCACGTAGGACATCGTATCATCGATGCATTTGGACTGAATGCACGAACATTTTATGGTCAAACGACTTCCACAACCAATGTATACATTGAAACATTTAATTCAAAAGTCAATTAAATTAGTCCATTTCGATTTTGGCCAATAGCCTCTCATAATTTTATGTTAAATCTCATAATTATGACCTAGTATGCATAGAATGGTTTAATATAGAATATATATACTGTATATATATATATATATATATATATATATATATATATATAATATAGAATGGTTTGATAAAGAATGCAAGACCATCAGAAAGGACCTTAGAAATATAGCAAATGAAAAACACCGCCAACCAAACAACCCGGCCTTACGCATTAGATACAATGACATTTTAAAAAAATACAAATGTACAATTAGGAACAAAAAACAAAATTATACCCACATGAAACTTGAAGATATTGAAAACGCCATTAATCAAAATCAATTCTGGAATATGTGGAACAAGTTCAACACAAAACTACAACAAGCACTACCCATTCAAAATGGTGATGTCTGGAAAACACATTTTGAAAACCTTTACAAAGACATACCAATTAAACTAATTAGACCAGAACAAAATTTTATAAAAGAAAAACTCCAAACATTAGAACAAACAATTAAAGACAACCAAAACCCTCTTGATTCTCCAATTACTTGGGAAGAATTGATCACACAGACAAAATCTCTCCAGCCGAGGAAAGCTTGTGGTCCAGACAGCATTAGAAACGAGATGCTCAAATGCAGCACCCCAGAGATGCAGGCTGCAGTGTTAAAGCTGTTCAATATCGTTCTACAGTCGGGATGTTTTCCTGACATCTGGTGCAAAGGGCTCATTTCCCCCATTCATAGGAGTGGGGACAAATCAGACCCTAATAACTACCGTGGCATCTCTGTCAGCAGCTGTCTAGGCAAACTATTCTGTAGCATCCTAAACAAAAGAATGCTAGATTTCATTGAGGAACACTCCATCTTAAGTAAAAGTCAGATTGGTTTCCTCCCAAAACACCGCACCACTGATCATATATACACACATTAATTAATAAACATGTACACCAAACTAAAAATGGTAAAATATTCTCTTGTTTCATAGATTTCAGAAAAGCTTTTGATTCTATCTGGCATGAAGGTCTCTTTTACAGACTTCTACAGTGTGGTATAGGGGGCAAAATGTATGATCTAGTTAAATCTATGTATTTAGAAAATATGTGTGCTGTTAAAATTGGCAACAAACAAACTGATTTCTTCACCCAGAGAAGAGACTTTCGGCAGGGTTGCAATTTAAGTCCAACGTTATTTAATATATACATCAACGAGCTTGCTGTTGAGTTAGATCAATGTGCTGCTCCTGGCCTCTCCCTTCTAGATAGAGAGGTGAAGTCCCTGTTTTATGCTGACCATCTCGTTCTACTGTCTCCTACTAAACAAGGACTACAGCAACAGCTAGACATAGTAGAAAAATACTGTCAGAACTGGGCTCTGGCTGTAAATATGAAGAAAACAAATATCATGATCTTCCAAAAACGCCCAAGATGTCAGGAGAACAAACATCAATTCAAAGCATGAGCTATACCTACCTTGGTATAACCATATCAGCATCAGGGAGTTTCAACATGGCAGTGAATGCACAAAAAGAAAAAGCTCGAAGAGCTATACATGCAATTAAAAGAAAATTCTATAACTTCCAAATTCCAATTAAAATCTGGCTTAAAATATTTGACAGTGTCATCCAGCCCATTGCGCTGTACGGTAGTGAAATATGGGGTTCACTCAGTCATCAGAGCTACACCCGTTGGGACAAACACCCAACAGAATCTCTTCATGCTGAATTTTGCAGACACATCCTACATGTACACAGAAACACACCAACAAATGCATGCAGAGCAGAATTAGGCAGATACCCACTGATAATCAACATCCAAAAGAGAACACTCAACTTTTTTAACCACCTGAAATCCAGCCCCCAAGACACACTTCACTCCAAGGCCCTCCGAACCCAGGAGCTGAGCCCAGAAAAGAGTCCCCTATGTCAACTGGTACTGAGACAAACTGTAGACTAGAAAACAAACAAAAGTAGACTAGAATGTTATCTGACCCTAAAAAGAGACTATAAATTAGCAGAATATCTCTCTACTGTCAGAGATAGAAAGCAGAGACAGATCCTCACCAGGTACAGGCTCAGTGATCACAAATTGGCAATTGAAACAGGAAGACACAAAAAATCATGGCAACCAAAAGAAAACAGAACGTGTGATCACTGTTTGACAGGTGAGGTTGAGACAGAGATGCACTTTCTCCTACAATGTGAAGCGTTCAAAGACACAAGGAACCTTTACTTTAACAAATTTAACTATATAATCCCAAATTTTAAAGACCTGAATGAAATTTCTAAATTAAACTTTCTCCTGGGAGAAGGAGACCGAACTTATCTTGCTGCCCAATATGTACAGACATGCCACAACCTGAGGGACAGCGAGTGACCGACACACACACACACACAAATATATCCAACATTGTGTTAAATGTTTATATATAATATATATGTTATATATTTTATTTGTATATTTTGTATATGCTTTGGCAACATTGTTTCAAAAACTTTCATGCCAATAAAGCCCCTTTGAATTGAATTGTATGCCATAATTATGACTTAGTATGTCAGAATTTAAACTCTTTACGTCATAATAATGACTTCTTATGTAATAATTAAGATTTAAGTGTGATTTTTTTTTATAGAACTGTTTAAACCTGAGGACTTTCTCTCCGGTTCTGTAGAGGGCGGTAAAAGTCTAGTTTTCGCTCTTCCCGAAGTGTCAAACTCAGATGTAAACATTCATCATGGCGTCTGGTGTGTTATGGTTTTCATTTCTGCTCGAGCTGTTCGTGCACGCGACAGGATTCACTGAAGTTCAGCAACTATCAGATTCATGTTACAAACCAATGAAGGATCACAGACCATCGTTCAGAAAGTATGGAAATATTTCTCGTTTGTATCCATGTTGTACTTGCACTAAGAAACCTATACACACACCACTTACAAAACTATGGCCATTTTAGTGCGATGGCAATATCCTGTAGTCTACTTTAGGACATATACCATGGTAATACTATGTTTTTGGACATGTACCATAGTGATACCACAATGGTATTTGGGTAGATACCACCATGGCAATAACATGTTAGTTACATGTAGCCTAACATGGCAATACCATTATTCTGCATGTAAAAATATATATATAAGTAATCACACTGCAAAAAAAGAAAACTATTTTCTTACTTAATAGTTTTGTCTTGTTTTCCAGCACAAATATCTAAACAATCTTAAACCAAAATACATTTACTTGAGAAGCAAAATGACTTGAAAATGAGTGGCTTACTGAAAAATTAAAATTGAGTTTTTGCTTTAAACAAGAAGTTTTATTATTGTTTTAAGCATAAACTACCTTATTTTCGATAAAAAAAGAGATTTAATTAGTGCTGTCAAATCGATGAATCATATCTAACATAAAAAATTGTAAATATGTATACATATTCACACACACGTATATATATATATATATATACGTGTGTGAATATATGTATACACATATTTACAAACTTTTATGTTAGGTGTGATTAATCAATTTGACAGCACTAATTCAATCTTGGTTATTAGCACAAATTAAACAATCTGTATTGTAAAAAGCTCTATATAAATAAAGGTGACTTGACTTGACTAGACTACGGTATATATATATATATATATATATATATATATATATATACAGTACCGGTCAGAGTTTGGAAACATTACAATTTTTTATGTTTTTTAAAGAATTCTCTTCTGCTCATCAAAGCTTATTTATTTGATCAAAAATACAGATTTTTTTTTAATATTATTACAATTTAGAATGTTTTCCTATTTTAATATACTTTAATATAATTTATTTCAGTGATGCAACGCTGTATTTTCAGCATCATTATTCCAGTCTTCAGTGTCACATGATCCTTCAGAAATCATTCTAATATGCATTCAACATAGTATAAATCAGAGTATTCTGATATTGTATTTCAGTCTGATACAATCACAGTACCACCGTCACATTACGTTTTGTAAGGGTATAAGGAACTGCAATGTCATTTATTGAACTGATGTGACACTGATGATGTAATAATAGTAATATTTCATGCATGTTTTAGGACGTATCCCCGGCCTCATGAGTATGTAAACGTCTCTGATCTCCCTGCCTCCTGGGACTGGCGCAACATTGATGGCAAAAACTATGTAAGCGTCACACGCAACCAACACATCCCTCAGTACTGCGGCTCATGCTGGGCCATGGGCTCCACCAGTGCACTCGCAGGTGAGAACACTACAGCAGAGTACAGGAATGAGGAACACCAGAGAAAAACACACGCCTTGTGCTTTCATCCAAATTCAGATCGCATAAACATCAAGAGGAAAGGGGCGTGGCCTTCTGCGTACCTGTCTGTGCAGAACGTGATCGACTGTGGTGGGGCCGGGTCCTGCCATGGAGGAGATCATATGGGCGTTTATGCATATGCAAATGAGCGGGGCATTCCTGATGAGACCTGCAATAATTATCAAGCTCGGAATCAAAGTAAGACACCAAACTCGAACCAAACCATTACAACATTTAGATGCAAATGTAATATTGATGCAACTTGCATTCAAACTTTTGATCAGGTTGCAATTTAATTGCATTTATCATGCACTAATTACTCTTGTATATACTGTGATACTGTGCATTGCAAGGTGTGGTGGATTTAAATATTATATACGTCTTATTCCTCTACTCTGACTTTTGTTTTGCAGAATGCGACTCGTTTAATCAGTGTGGCACATGCTCGTTCTTCGGTTCTTGCTCCATAATTAAAAACTACACCGTGTGGAAAGTCGGAGACTACGGAGAGGTCTCAGGACGAGACCGCATGAAGGCTGAGATCTACAAAAATGGGCCAATAAGGCAAGTTTTCCCCCCCCTAATTTTCATTTTGATATGAATTTAAGCAGTGAGACACAAATGGCCACCCTGTCGGGCCTCAACTGGCTTTATGCACAGCTGCACTGCTTCCTGAACTTTAGCCAGCTCCTTTGTTTCCTGTCTGCCATTATTGGACAAACTGATTAATCCAGGTGTGCCTGGCCTCAGTAACAATAATCAGGCACACCTGGATTAATCAGTTTGTCTAATAATGGCAGACAGGAAACAAAGGAGCTGGCTAAAGTTCAGGAAGTAGTGAAGCTGTGCATAAAGCGTACAGCAGCAAAAGAAATATGATGGAAAAGATAAAAGTATTCAGCTGTTTACAGTTGCATTAATATAGAATTAAACTGGCAGCTATTTCAAGAGTTTTGAACATGGCTATCAGATTTTAGAACATTTAGACCTTTTGTTTTATAGTATGTTTAGGGTTATGTTTTTAAGTTTGAATTCCGGGTGATTCTCTCTCTTCTATGGAAGCTTGTTTCCGCCACATAATGAAAAATAAAAAAGGTAATTGCGACTTTTTATTTCACAATTCTGACTTTTTTTCTCGCAATTCTGACTTTATTCTCACAATTACGAGATATAAAGTCAGAATTGATTGATATAAAGTCAGAATTGCGTGAAATAAAGTCGCAATTGCGTGTTATAAAGTCAGAATTGTGAGATATAAAGTCAGAAATGCATGATATAAAGTCAAAAATGCATGTTGTAAAGTCAGAATTGTGAGATATAAACTATTCTGAGGGTAAAAAAGTTAGTAATTTTTTTCCTTAGAATTGGCCTGATAACTCGCAAAAGATGTCAGAATTTCGAGATATAAACTCGCAATTATGTTATAAAGTCAGAATTGCGAAATGTAAACTCGCAATTGTGAGGAAAAAAGTCAGAATTGTGAGATAAAAAGTCTCAATTCTGTCTTTTTTTCTCCCAATTGCGACTTTATTTCTCAGAATTGCGACTTTTATATCTCGCAATTGCGACTTTATTTCTCATAATTGCGACTTTATATCTCGCAATTGCGACTTTATTTCTCATACCGTAATTGCGACTTTATATCACGTAATTGTGACTTTATTTCTCAGAATTGCGACTTTATATCTCGCAATTGCGACTATTTCTCAGAATTGCGACTTTATATCTTGCAATTGCGACTTTATTTCTCAGAATTGCGACTTTATATCACGCAATTGCAACTTTATTTCTCAGAATTGCGACTTTATATCTCGCAATTGCGACTTTATTTCTCACAATTCTGACTTCATATCTCGCAATTGTGAGATAAAAAGTCGCAATTATTATTATTATTTTTTTTATTCAGTGGCGGAAACAAGCTTCCATACTCTTCAGCTAAGTACGTTGCCCAGCCAAAAAAAATACAAGATCTTGACCACAAATGTATGCACCTCTTGATGGAAATTTATTTCCATCATGAAGTGCATTCATTTTAGGTCAATATCTTGTATTGACGATGTATAGTCTCCTTCAGCACATGTGTGGAAATGATTATTCATGCTCTCCTCAACCATTCTTTCACAATCTGAGTCTGATGAATCTTGACATTGTCATCCTGGAATATGATCATGATGTGTTTTCCTAACATGATAGAATCATAATAATAATGATCCAATCATAGACTCTTAAGTATCTTCTTAATATATTTTAAATCTAAACAGCAACTTTTCTTTGGCCGGGCAGTGTATATTTGACCCTAAACAAGAGAAGACCGCTTCCCTTTGAAAACATAAGGTCATTATTAATCAAAACGCTGGTCACATAAATGACGGTATATATAATATGATGTCGATAGAGTGAAAGGAAGTTCATTAGAACAGGATCCACTAGTTATAAGGACAGGAACAGTCTGGTTCAAAGATAGTTATTATGTCAATTTTATTAGATAATGGTAAGTTCGACTTAGAAAGTTCGATTTTGTCAATACGAATGAACTTTGCAGTTGAATTGAAAGGGTTTCTCTATTTCTCTGTGTTGTAGCTGTGCAATAATGGCCACTAAAGGCCTGGAGGCGTATGATGGAGGGGTTTTTGCTGAGTTTCACATCCTCTCTATACCAAATCACATCATCTCAGTGGCGGGCTGGGGCGTCACGGAGGAGGGGACCGAATACTGGGTCGTCAGAAACTCCTGGGGCGACTTCTGGGTTAGTAGATTACAGGGCTTTGACCTGGGGTGTGTTTCCCGAAAGCATCGGCATAGTTATCAGCATAGTTCAACAAGTCAGTGTTTCCCGAAACCACTCTCGACCTGTGGTTAGAAGTATAGTTTCTAGTTTGCATGACATGCGGACTTAATAAATCCTTATCTTGAGCAAAATAAGCAAGCTTACATTCAGTACAACCGGTGTCTTTTATTCAGAACACATACAAATGTCATTTACGTCTTTGAGTTTGTCAAGATATTTAAAGCACAGTTTTTGAAGAGTGTGCATGTGTGAACGTCTATGATTGAATCTGGAAATAAAGCAAAATAACTGAGAAATATTCCTCAGATGCCATGTCTGTAATATATATCAAAACATCTAGCATTAATTTGATCTCAAACAGTTTCATTAAAATAAGTTATTACTCCACCACGTGCGTGACGTCATAAACCAACGTGGTTGAACGACCACTTTGCGACAATATGGTTTCGGGAAACAGTCGTGACTAGCTAGTTGATTTCTCCAACGATGCATCGTACTATAGTAGTGAAGCATCGAGTTACGGCGTTGTACGGGAAACACACTCCTGTTCAGCTTTACCACACTGTGGATTAAAGAAAAGAGCAATCAAAAAATGTATTCTCTGAAAAATTAAAATGATGTCATCAATTACTCACCCTCATATGGTGCATTTCCACTTTCTTTCATCGGTGGATCACATACTGTGAGGAGAAACTGCTTCATGAATGTAATAAACCTTGTCCTGAACGTTCAGTACGTATGTCTGTGGTTAAACTGGGCTTGTCGTGTGTGTGTGATCTCTCTTAGGGAGAGTCAGGCTGGGCCAGGATCGTCACCAGTGCATATAAAGGAGGGAAAGGCAATTGGTACAATCTCGCCATTGAGCACAACTGTGCGTATGGAGACCCAATCGTTACATAGATCTGGAGCAATTCCTCTCATAGAACCATGTTGTTCATAAACTGGACCGGCTCTGGGATCAGAAGCTATGAATCATCAACCTGTTGTTTATAATTGCTATTGTTGTTTTTTTAATGTCAACTAATTGTTTAGGATGTAATTCGTTGTTGTCATATCAAACATGGGAGATCTGCCGTATTATAATTTTAAAATCTTGAATCAAATCTGTAAGAGTGAATGTAATTGAGAATGCAAATGATTGATAATATGCAATTAAGTGATTCCATGCATGGTGCAATTCACTTATTATTATTATTTTATTACAAGTCACTGTCTTACATTTGCCAAATACTTCAAGAGTGGTAGAGGTGGTCACTCAATTTTTTTTAATATTGCACATAATAAATCAGAACTCTTCCTATAATTGCACTTTAGCTTTAGCATCATTATTTTACGGAAATGCTGTTCTCTTTTAGCGGTGGCAATAAAATTGATTATTTTTGTTCATTTTTCATTTCTTGAGTGTATCTAACCCGTTAAACAAATCCCTGGTGCCTGTTTCACTAAAAAAAATTGTACATGTTAAGTAAAACATAATATGAGTATGACTGTCCTCTGAAATAATTATTTTAATGGCTTTGCAATGTACAGATCATAAAGTATGTAAATACATGAATGTGGGTATATATGCCAGACTTACAATGCAAACGTACTTTGGCTCCATGTTCAATCTCTATACATCAAGCTAGGGGTCAGAAAAAGGTTGAATACTACTATATAATGTGAATTCAAGTCATTTTGTCAAGACAAGATGATTTTCATTGCTGTATTACAGTAATAATTGAATAAGAATTATCATTCAGACTAATGCGAATTACAGACAATAATAATAATAGGCCTACATTTTATTTGTAATGCGCCATTCTTAAAGCGCTAGATACAAACACAAAATAACTTAGTCATGGAAATTTGGGGTGGACAAATATGCCTTATTACCACGAAAAAACAATTATTGCTAAAATCGTTACACCAGTAGGTGGCGACAAGTGACTTAAAGATGTATCAAAAACGCTGACATATTTATGATTGAGTCATTGAATCATTCATTCAAACCAATTTTTAATTTTTTTATTTTATAACTCGTTTTATAATTCGTTTTAAATTGATTAAACATTTTAAATAGACTGCAGCAGTTAACATTTGGTCAGAACCTATAGGCCTACATGTTATTTTGTTTAGTTGTCGGTTCAGAATCGACAGAAGCTACATATTGTTTTCAATATATATTTATATACGCTACTGTCCAAAAGTCAGTAGATCAGTGCATTTTTTTGTTTTGTTTTGTTTTTAAAATAGGGGTTTTTATGTTCCAAAGCAGCATTTCGTTGGTCAAAAAATACAGTTGAAAACAGATGTCTTAATAGCCTATTACTATTATGAATTTACATGTCAAAGGTAGACCACAAAAAAAGTGATTTGTTAAAATTGAGATTGTCTATCAAACATATTTGGAATAGACGGTCAGTAATTCCTTTCTTCTTTTTTAAAGTCATTTACGCTGTTTATTATGGCATATGTGTAAATGTGCTGTACTGGGCTATAAACCGGAGCTCTTGCGTTCTCTCTCTTCTGGGCATAGCAACAGCACTAGAAGACACTGCATTGGTCAGAACTCACTGCAGGAAGCCCTACAGTTCGTTACACCTCCTGTCAGTCAAACAGAACACGAACCGAGACATGGTTCCCGACTCCCGGAGAAAACAAGGGCACTGGGCTGGATAATAACCCAGGCGTGAGGAGTGAGGATGAGGATGAGGATGCCGAGAGGAGCAGTTCCCCGACGCTGGAACGGCTTTATCAACATGCATCTTTATCTCTCTACAATCTGAAATCTAGATTAGAATGCAGATGCCAAATCATCTCCTCTGCAGAATCCGATTTAAATAACATTAGTGGGTTGAACTAACAGGTTATTTGAATAGCTTTCACTGTGTTTCGAGAGATCTTAAACCCTGCAAGAAATTGTGGTGCGTAATTTACAAATCCGATTCGTCTCACAGACATCGATACAGGTAAGAATCATATTTCAAAATCACATTTCAAATGCATAACGTAAGGTTGCATGCTAGTTAACCGTCTCGTTAAAGTGTGATGCTTTACAGTGTGCAGTGTGTTTTGCAAACCAATGCGTTGCGCAGCAACCAATCAATCAATCAATCAATCAGTGTCATTGATGTGTACATGTTTTGCATGGAAACCTGCTCTAGGATGCAAGACAATATTAACATTAATTGCAAAAAATTCTAAGGTTAATGAGGCATCATTGTTACTGGAGGGGTTGTGCTGATGCATTGCAGTGCATCATTTATTAAAACACCATCCTTCTTAGATGAAATGACTTGCATTCTAAGCGTGCTTCAATGACACACTAAACCCTTGTGGATAACGAGTCGGCTTCATTGAGACTGTACATAGTGTTCTTAATGTAGGTTACTAATCAGCATACTGTACAACAACCTAGTGCCTACACACTCCAATTCTGCATTGCAGACTGAATGATGACACACCAAAACACACTCCCACTCGGCAAATGTGGGGCAATGCATGCAAGAGTTTGCTTTGGGTTTCATGTGAAATATTATATGCACCATCGTCCAATAGCAAGACCACGGTAAAATCAATCAATTTCCCAGTAATATGCAGTGCATTCTTGCAGTAAGTCGAAACATAACTGAGCAGAATACACAAGGAGCAGCAAAAGGTACAAATGGGGACTGACAAGCTTGTTCATTGCAACAGGAAAAAATATAATAATAATATCTTCTATAGTCAAACGTATTAAAACTCTAATTCTAAAATATGGGTTTAATCTATTGAGAGTTCAACTTCTTGTAGTTTTGATTCATGCAAGTGGGTTTTTGCTTTTATTATTTACCCTGCAACGTGAAAAAGAAGTACAAAGTTTAGTGCGATGACATTACCAAAAAACATAATCAGACAAATGATAATACTAATAAATATTATTGTTGAAAACAAATTGGCTTGCTCACTGAAGGGTATGTAAACAGTGTTCTTTATAAAGCAGCATTGGGAAAGTGCTAATGCATAATAAATCTACTTTAGATAGACCTTTTCCTCTTCCTCTCCAGATGATGTTCCCTGTGGAGATGTGGTGAACAGCACCTGATGCTGGAGAATCATTAGCTAATTGGCAGATCGATGTTTCCCTCCTCTATCTCACTGTTGCATCCATACTGAACTTGCTGTTATTTTTCTAGCCGCCTTACAGTTTAAAGAAAGAGTTCACCCAAAAACGAAAAATCAGTCATCATCTGCTCAACCTCAAAACGCTTCTGTAGCTCGTCTTTCATCTTCTGTGGCGTTTGCCTCACACAAAGCTTTCGCATAACTTTAAAAGACAGGAGATATCAAGATAAAACGGCAATCGCAGCCTATTTTACTGCCAGGATGATTAATTAGATGAAATTTGGCCATTCAACCCTCAAAAAAATCAATGAATAATAAACAATTTTCTAGTCAATTGTAAATAAATACACTTAATTTCATCTCATTTGCTTCAGATAATAGAGAATCTGCGTTTGAAAAACAAATCATGTGTCTCTGTGTTTGACCGACAAGATCTCTGACGTTCTTCTTAAAAAAAAAAAAAAAAGAGCTATAACTTCATTGCATAATAGCATAATACGAGATGTCCTATGGCAGGATCAGCCTGCGGCATTGATTTTAGCGTAGGTGCTGAAGTCGACACTTTCACCGCTGCAGAAGCTGAGAGTAGCAATCCAGCAAAAACAGCAATTCCTAGAGGATCCCGGACGGTCTTTACATATGCGGGAAAGACCCGAGACAAAACTACTACTGTAAATCTGACCCCAAACAACATCTGAACCGCACAATGTCATTGCATTGGATACAAAATGCAATGACATTTGTTTGCTTTTGCTTTAGAAATCTGTTTCAGGTTGATGTTTTGGTTTCTGGTTTGTTTTAATTAGTTATCATCATGTATTGACGGGGACTTGATATGCTTTTGATATGTTGAGTTTATTTTTATTTTTTTTATCCTTTTGTGGAGGGGGCAGGAAATATAATATATTCTTCATCCTGCCTCCTTTTCATCATGGTATTATAAATTACATATATGTAATTCAGTAAGTCAATGGAAAATATACATGAATGAAATAAATAAATATAAACATAAACAAACAAAATGTCAGCAAAACGTCTCTCAAATCTTGCTTTCTTTACACTAACTTCACTCTTCTTCATCAATATTGATGTTTCAGCATCTTTTAAATAAATGACACTGGCATGGACATTTGTAAGTGTAGTGTTTAAGATCACTGTATATGATTATGACCTCAGTGACTAGAAATAGCAGTTTGATTACAGTTAGAAGTGGTTGATATATACAAATATATAATTGTTACAACAAAAAAAAAACACAAAACAGCAAGACAAGACTAAGATGTTTCGCACCAGCTCATCATATGATTAATAATACATCACCACTAAAAACCTTCTCTCGCTGAGTCTGAATAATGTATCGTTCCTCAAGATGATTCTGCTAAAAACCGAGCAGGTGAAGGACAGAATAAGATGATGACCAATCTTGTTGTGTGTTATGTTTGTTGCTTTATTATTTGTGGTCTTTAATTTGAATTTTTGTATGTTTCAATGGTCATGTGGATTTATTAAAGGGGTGGTATAATGCCCTTTTCATAATGATTAAAATAAGTCTCTGATGTCCCCAGAGTGTGTATGTGAAGTTTTAGCTCAAAATACCCCACAGATATTTTTATATAGCATGTTAAAGTTGTCACTTTTTGAGTGGGAGCAAAAACGCACCGTTTTTGTGTCTGTCCCTTTAAATGCAAATGAGCTGCAGCTCCCGGCATAGGGGGCGGAGCTTCAACAGACCTCAGAGTCACACACGCACTGAAAATATCAATGTTTATGTTCAAACCGGAGTCAGACAATAATGGAGAGACTCGAGTCGAGAAGAAGTGACAACATGTAGAAGCAACAGGACATCTCTGAATGTTTAGTTGATGAGTTTATGTAGCTGATGTGTAGTTATCTTCTAGTCATTGATTAGCACATTCTGTCTTGATAATCTATAAATCGTGTTCCGGGGGCGGGGTTTATGTAAATTCTAAGGTTGGTGATGTCACTAACCCGGGAGGAAGCTCGTGTAGTTCCTACCAGCCGTTTGTTGTAGTCCTTAAAAAGCAATTTATTTTAAAAGCAAATATCTCCCTTTGCTTTGAACTTTGAGCGTCGTAACTTTGCAGATGTTGTTTATACTCAAACAGCAACATTACACACTAACTAAAGTTAGAAATGTGAAATCATAATCAACCACCCCTTTAAATGTCTCTGGCTGTAGAACAGGAAGTTTGGCCTGTCATAAACATGTCACTTCCTTTGTGGAAGCGGCTGTCTGCTGACTGATAGGGCTGTGAAAGACAAGGACAACATTCAGAAGAGCGAGACGGAGGATAGAGTGGATGATTGACTGTGAATATATTAGCAAACACCAGTAAAAACATGGAGGGTTGTTGAGTTGCGTTTGTTCGGGGAAAGCGAGTGATAACAACATTCTGCTGAAAGACAAATAACTTCAACAAAGGCTTAAAAACAACACGATGTTTACATTTACATATTGTTTATATATACAATTTGTTTTACAGCAGAAAATAATTCTTCTACATATTAAATATTACATTTACATATTAAATTATATTGCTATATAGCTTCAATTCTCTTGCACTATAAACTAATGAATCTTTCTGTACATTTACACACTACATATTATGTTTACATTTACACATGACATTATATTGCAATATGACTTTGCAGCTACAATTTCTTTAAATTAGAAAATTCACCTTTTCGTACATATACATGTTAACATTTAAATAATAGTTATGTTTCAATGACAGTTCCAGCAACAATTTTTCTTACACCAGAAAATAATTCATCTTTCTGTACATTTACATATTTTATATTATACAGTTTTATAGCTAAGTTGTAAATAAACATAATTGGGGCGTGTTTTACAAGAAAACACTATTTCAGTCTTTCTACTTCAGTTTCATGTTTAATTCAATATGTAATTATTTGTGAAATTACTAACAATTTCCTTAATTGTTTCAATTTAACTTTTTTCAATGCACAATTTCATATACACCAGAAAATAATCGTAATTGATTTTGATTATTTTTTCAGTACAAATACATTACAAAATAGCAATATTTTCATCTGTGACTTCAGTCGCACGATCAGCAAATCATGCTCACTAATAATTCAGTCCAGAGTCTATGTCCGTCATTTATCTAGGAAGCGTCCAGCGCATACTGATGATCCGCTGTCTGTTTTGACTTCGGTTTGACTATATATCTAATAGAGCCGGCACAGAAATCGACCGCTGTAAATATTCCACAGGATTCAGGAACCGCATTCACTTCCAAGAAACAATCACAGCTGGATAGGTGTATTGATTTGCATGCAGGTATTATCGTAGTCACGTTCAATACAGGACACTCTCTCCATTAGTTCCCAAGGGAAGCACATTGGAAGAGCCCAGGCTATTTTTAGATCCTTGTTTAGGTCACAATGTGAATCATCTTCTCTACTAGGATTCCACTGGCACGATCCAACACGCAGCTCGCTCTGTTCCCACTGTAACTTGCTTTTACTGAGATTAATTGCATGGGTGAGTGTGTGTGCATTTTAATACTTACCTCTGTAGTATCTCACACTCCCAGAGGAGTTTATGTGCTCAGATGTTGCTCTTTTAAAGCTCAGGATACTTGATACTTGGTTTGGTGGCATGGAGTAGCAATTATCTCAGATGTTTCCCCTTAAAGTCATAGAAATAACGAAAAAACGGCACAAGTGAGTCAATAGTTGTCATATAGCAAGCTGAACAATTTATGTGAACAGCAATTTAACAATTTGATGAGAAATGTTTGAGATCATTGCAGACTTTGTTGAGATCTTTTCTGAAACTCTAGGGGAGACACATTTTTTTCCCTAAGGAAACATCTCTCTCTATCTCTATTTAATGTCATTGCTGTTTAGGAGAAGCATTTGAGATACGATAGAGATCTTATTTCTTCCCTATGGGCTTCCATATCAGACAGCCTCCAGGCTCTCTGGATCTCTCTCTCTCTGCAGTGTTGTTTGCATTTTTCATGGTGTGTTTGTGAAAGCCTTGCTGACAGCATCTGTCATACCGTCGCTCGCTGGAACAGCAATGCAGCGCTTCTTTTGTGCAGCTCACACACAAAGACTGGAGGCTTCGACAATATCCACCATAACCAAATTACACCGCATTAGTGCAACAGGAGCTAAAATGATGTTAGGAAGATTTAAACTCACCGAACTGGGTGGAAGTTAAATTGGTAGCAGAACAGCATGGACTGGTTTCCTCTGGTAAGGGTTTGACCTGTGATTTGTGAACGGACCTTTCGGTTCTGAAGAGAAAATATGTGATCATTTTACTTCTGAGTGAAACAAGAAATTCAACGAGGAAAAAATTATAGATGCATTTATTTTATTCAGGGGTGATCGATTGAACAAGTGACTCTTGAACAAGTATATCTATGAGAATATTTGTCGAAAAATATACAAGGGCTTGGTAATGTCAACCACAAAGCCATTATTAAAATCTGAGTTATTACAATGAACGATTATGAAAACAAACAGGATTCTTTTCTATATTGGATTCCGGATTCACAAAACATTCTGAAGAATAAAATCACTCTTTACTACTATTTTCTTCTTATTTTCTAACTTAAGAAAAAAGCTAAGCATATTTTGTATTCCAGAAAAAAGTTCTTACAAATGAAGCACGGATCCATTATACTGTTATTAGGGGTGTAATTCACGGTTCGGTTCGATACGATACACTTGTGTCACGGTTCGGTACGTTTTCGATACAGCAAAAAGAAAGAAATGCCAGAGAAATTTCCTTGATTTCATTTTTTTAATTATATTTTTATTAAAACTAACATCATGATATTTTTTTACTTTGAGCAATGATGGAGCTATACTTGACTTTTCTTAGAGCATATAAAACAAAACATCTCCTTGGACAAAATGAAATGTAATATTGTAGTAGTTATAAACAAAGGTTTATTTTAGTTCAGATTAACATTTGAGGGCAGCAATTGTATTCATAATGTCGAAATAAAACCGACGTGATGTTACTTGAAAGCATTATAGCCTACTATTCCTGCCAAACTCCCATGGTTACAGTTAGTAGTGTCACTACAGTAAACCCATGGTGAATGTTGCTGATCTGTGGACACTGGATAGTTCATTCATGGCACAATGTTTCTCCTGGTTTCCACGTCAGCGCTGTTTGATCCGTTAATAACGGAGAAATGTGAATGTTTCTCACTAGATCTCGCAGCGATGTTAGTACTTCAGTGGCGAATTCAGATGCTTTCTTTACTGGATTTCGCTGTGTAGTGACAGTGCTGATGATGAAGATCGGCTCGCGCTGCATTGGTCCAAACTGATAAACGGTCTGTCAACCACACAATTACAAAATTACATTTGCCATTTGATGTTGTGGTCACGCCAGCGTCTCTTACATTATGAGCGCGCTTGCCACGCGCGACGCGCCTACATTTGAAATAACGAAATTTTGGCCGGCAGGAAAAATGGTCCAACGAACCGTTCGGTTTAAAAATGCGTACCGAAAACCGAACCGAAAGCCTCGTACCGAACGGTTCAATACGAATACGTGTATCGTTACACCCCTAACTGTTACAAATGCGTTTTCTTTCTCAACTGTTTATGTTCACATAAAACATAACTGACTGGCATTTTGCATTTATTTTGTGTGTATTTGACAGTTTAAGCACAATAACTCAAAAAATAACTCAATTTAGTACTGAGAGGCTGCTTTATGTGGATGTTTGAGCACAAAATCTGCAGAACTGAGTAAAAGTATGTACAATCCCATGCAAAAACTCAAGTCCTCTTACAGCAACAAGATTCATCCGGAGCAAATTAATCGAGTGAGTGAGGAGAGGCGGGTTTGTGTGTCACTCGCTCTCGGAGAGATGAGAGAGAGAAAGCGCAGCTGTTATCATGTATCTATTCTGTGGAAAAAGAGTATTGGAAGCGTTTCATATATTTCAGTATCGAAGAATCGATATTTAGCCAACACTACTAGCCTGACTTCGTCATACTCATACTGTATTCTAGTCAGACTGTGAGTCTGATACTGCTCCATAGGGCTTTGATTATGAGGCGTGTCTTAACCGAATCAGGGGGAAAAAAAAACTCTGCACTCAATTGGATAGACCTACAACCAATCAGAGCAACGCAGTAAGTGTTTGTTTTTTTTATGAGCGACGCAAATTGTCAACAGAACTCAACTGCACGCACGCTGGAAGAAGTAGTAAAATAATGAGTGTTGCTTCTTTTACTTGGTCCTCCATGAGTGCGACCAAAGGAGAAACCACAACGACCACAGGGTTTTCATTGCGTCCCGTCTTCTAAGAGACCATCGGAGCCAGCTGATAAATTAAACTTTTGCCGAATCCCGTAGGAAGGACGGCAAACACATCTTTCCGATCGACAAATGCCTTGATTGCAGTTCACTGTTCGTCTTTTAAAATGAATGCGCTGTCGATTTCTTTTACAACAGACGCGATAGCGAATACATCTCAGTTCTCCAGCTGCAGTGATCTCTGAGGGAAACCAGTTCAACCAAAGCGCTCTTTGATAACGTGATGATTACGTAACTGCAGATCATCTGTCCATCATCGTATAAAGCCCGCCCTGGCAATTTGATTGGCCCGACTAATTCTGAACCGATCATAATTACTCCTCAATGGATCGAGTCCAGACCGAACTTCCCAGCCAAAAAATGTCGTGGGCGGGATTCGGGCTGGCATCCAGGCTACAACACTACACTGCATTTAATGTATTATTTCAGATGCCTTTTTAAAAGACTACAATTGAAAAATGTATAAAATTCAACCCTCCAAAGTGTCTACTAGGAGTGACTGATGAAATACACCCGAATTTGGCGAGTGTTAATGTGAAGTTGTAATTGTAATTGTGTGTCTTCAGGTAAACCGGCGACATGTTGACCAGCATCACCGAGAGCATCTTCTGCTGTCTGTGGGGAAAGACGACCAGCGTTGTGTTGCCAGTTGAATCATCTGACGGCAAGCCCGCTGATGGATTCGAGTTTGTGGAGGTGAAGCCAGGCCGGGTTCTTCGCGTGCGCCACATTCTCCCCGAACGTCCCGCAACCACAGACGAACAACCAGAGCCGAGCAGCAGCAGCAGCGTCCACTGCAAGCGCAAGATCACGGTGTACCGCAACGGCCAGCTGGTGATCGAGAACCTGGGAGATGTCCTCCACTCCGAGATCCTGCAGTGCCAGAACGGAGACGTGGAACAGTGCAGCACGGTGGAGGTGGAGCTGTCGGATTACACCACTGCACCGTCCTCCCCGGATCCCAAACCCGCTCCAGCTCTTCTCATCTCTGACCAGCAGAAACCCGCACCTCCACCCAGACGCAGGCGACGGAAACCCAAGCGCACCGTGCTGATCGACACGCAGCGATGCATCAGCAGCTGTAAGGGAACGCATTCGGACGTGGCGCTGTTCTTCATCCACGGCGTGGGCGGCTCGCTGGACATCTGGGGGAGGCAGCTGGACTTCTTCTCTCGGTTGGGTTACGAGGTCGTCGCTCCTGATTTGGCGGGTCACGGCGCCAGCATTGCTCCTCAGATAGCGGCGGCGTACACCTTCTACGCACTCGCAGAGGACCTGCGCGCCATATTCAAGAGATATGCCAGAAAACGGAACATCCTCATTGGTCACTCATACGGGTAGGCACTGCCCTTCTACCCAACGTACACACACTACTGGTTAAAAGAGTGGAATAATTAAGATTAATTAATGTGGTAACACTTTACAATAAGGTTCATTAGTTAAAGGGGTCATATAATGCCATTTTTGTACAAGCTAATATGATTCTTTAGGGTCTAAATTAAAAGTTTGTAATATACTTTAATTAAAAATTCTCATTAGTATTGT
Organism: Rhinichthys klamathensis goyatoka; assembly: GCF_029890125.1. Lineage (NCBI taxonomy): Eukaryota > Metazoa > Chordata > Actinopteri > Cypriniformes > Leuciscidae > Rhinichthys > Rhinichthys klamathensis. Next base: position 2,098,875 of record NW_026606839.1, read on the forward strand.
AAGAAAACACTAATTTTACCTGGTCAAAAACAGCTCTGTTTTCAGCACGCCGTTTCAGTGCATATGACTTTAAATGATAATGAGCTTTGCTCACCCCGCCTCTCTGTGCTGTGCTACACCGTAACTCAATAACACAATAACCATAACGCGTTGTTCAGTATAAACGTGGGATTATGAATTATATTGAGAACGTCGTACATAGAAAACATGCCGTAATGTACCCTGAGTGTAAACCTTAGACGCATTCATTGTGAAGCGTGCAGCTAGCGATTTGCAAAGATTAATATATTAATATAAAGGTTAATAAAACGTTACACTCACTTCAGTTGTTCTAGAGGTTCAGCAGGAACACGAATATCTGGTACTGATCCTTTTTTCAGGAGCAGCTTCTTAGCAAATCCAGCTTTATACTGATCCTCGTTTATAAAGCAGTCTGGTGAGAAATGATTCGCGCAAACATGAGAGCATTGACGTTGCTCGTGGGGAATATTCCCTTCGAAAACAAACTCAGCCACTGCGTCTTCAGCGGTTCGGATTTAGGAACATTAAAATGACTGTGTTCGTTATTACACCCAAGAACAGAACACCACAATCGCTTAGACGCCATTCTGCTCATAGACAGTGCTCCAGCATATCAACAATGACCGCGCCGGTCCGCGCAGACTATGATTGACAGCTGGCTCATGAGCGAGGGCGGGTCTGTGTTGAAACGGTGCTGTCATTTAACAATCGTGGGAGGGGCGTGCGAGTCTGTGACGTCACAGGCTCGAACGGCTCGATTTGAGGCAGGGGAAAACATATATGGAGATTAAAACAAAAACACTGGATGGATTTTTATCATTTTATGATGGTTGTGTACAGACACTGCCAACACACATTTCAGTACAATCAACTTGTAAAAGTGCATGTACCATTATATGACCCCTTTAACATTAGTATTTACTAGGGCTTTCAGTTAAACGCGTTATTAACGGGGTTAACGCAAACCCATTTTTACGGCGTTCATTTTTTTATCGCGCGATTAACGGCCTTTTTGGCCTAGCAAACTTTGTAGTTTTTTTCACATGCTTTCGCAACAGGTCGCAACCTATTCATTTCAATGGCTTGCGCCGCGCAAGGACGTTTTGAAAGCGCAAGCGGATCTAGCTAGACCGGAAACAAAACAACAGGCACGCCGCACACACTTGTTTGGGCTTGCGAGCCGGCCAAATAGTAGGTTAACGTTACGTTTTGAGTGGATGACGAGCGCGAGACGCCGAAATGGACGCCAATAAGATTCTGAATTGAAAGTTTACTTTTAAAAAGTTGCCAAATGGTTCCATTGACGAGACCAAAGTGATCTGTGTGTTTTGTCGTTGTGAACTGAGCTATCGTCATCGCAGCACGTCCAGTCTGAAATACCACTTGATGATGGCCAAGCACACACACACACACACACACACACACACAGCTGATGCGAATTCTCCGCCCCCTCGTCAATATCAGGACCTCGTCAGTATTTCTTTCAACCTTTTATTGATGGACAGTGTTACATTGTGTGAGAGATTATTTGCGCCAAGTGAGAATGTTAGTGGGAAATTTAACACAGTATATGCCAATGTTGTTTTCAATAAATAAAACATTTGCACAAAGCAAGCCGATCCACTTTTCCATGTTGATAAGAGCATTAAAATAAGAAAAAAGAATGGGACAAAAAGAAATCAAGAGACATTTAGAATAGATTAAAATGTGTGATTAATTGCGATTAATCGCGAGTTAACTATGACATTAATGTGATTAATCGCGATTAAATATTTTAATCGTTTGACATCACTAGTATTTACTAACATGAGCTAACAATGAGCAATACATTTGTTACAGTATTTATTCATCTTCGTTAACGCTAGTTAATAAAAATACAGCTGTTCATTGTTTGTTCATGTTAGTTCACAGTGCATTAACTAATGTTAATGGACTAAGTATTAAATATTAACTAAGATTAAAAAATGCTGTAGAAGTATTGTTCATTCTTAGTTCATGTTAACTAAGGTAGTTAACTACTAATGATCCTTATTGTAGTGTTACCATTAATGTTTTTGAACTCTTTTACTAACCAAGGCTGCATTTATATGAACGAACATACAGTAAAAAAAAAAAACTTAATATTGCTAAATATTATTACAATATAAAATAACTGTTTTCTATTGTAATATATGTTGAGATGTAATTCATGGCAGAGGCTATTTACACTAAGTGTAAATAGTAGTTAGATGCTATTTATACTTACTGCACTTAGTGGCAGATACTATTGTAGTACATTATAAAACAGTATATGCAATAATGACAACATTGAGTGTAAATGATTATATTTTTTAAAATCATTATATGAATGCAGCCTTTTTGGGACAATAAAGCCCTCACTACCCCTACCCCTAACCCTGCCTGATAAACACTTTATTCCTACTATTAAGTACCCGTTAGGCACTTTATTTTCCCTTTTCGAATATTTTCTTAATGTTTATTTAAAATAAAGGCTACTCCGAGCTGATTTGCGATGAGAAAAGGGAGAATACATATATGATGAGAAACAAATTTAGTCCAGTGTCATAGGTAACTAAAACTAAAACAATAATAATTAGTAATAACTTAAAATGAACAAATAAGAGTTACAAAACTTAAACAAAAATTTGAAATGTTACCTTTGAAACTAACAGAAATAAATTGAATTTAGACTATAAAGTTAAATTAAAATATAAAAATAATAATAAAAATGACATGCACAAACAAAATTACTTAAACTAAAATGAAAACTGAAAATATAAAAGCTGAAAATATAAAAGCTAATTCAAAATATTAACAAATACTATAATGGTATATAAATATTACTAAATTCAGTGTGTCCAAGCTTATGACTGCTACAGTACACTGAAAAAAAAATATTTTAAATGAAAAATAAAATGAGCTAAACCAACACAAATGCTATACATTTCGTCCCGACTTAATTTAATTGTCTTCAATCCACATATGCATAAGTAAAATTGAGGTCTACTTAATCTGTTGAGCCTACATGAATGATTTGTGTTGCATTAACTGAATAGTTCTATAATTCACAAAAGCCTGTGTTTCTTCCTGGCATGTTTTCATGAGCAATTATTGCTAATCCCGGATCACCGTTTTGTCCCTGTGAAGGGTGTCGTTCTGTACGTTCCTGGCACACGAGTATCCGGAACAGGTGCATAAGGTGGTGATGATCAACGGAGGCGGCCCGACAGCGCTGGAACCGAGTCTGTGCTCAATCTTCCAGCTGCCCTCCTGTGTCCTGCACTGTCTGTCCCCGTGCCTCGCCTGGAGCTTCCTCAAGTAACACACGTTCTCTTTATCAAAGCAGAACATAAGACAAAACACAGTTAGAGACGAGACCATCAAAACAAAACACATCAAACAGAATTCATACTTTGCACGTGACGTCACAAGTACTGGCTGGTGGGCAAGAACGTCGTTCTCCAGCAACGAAACCCAGTAAACTAATCAAGGATCTTGGCAGGACGTCGCCAGTTTTACTACACAAAAGTTGGTGTTTTGAGGTTTGTGATATCTATGGTTTTCAATGAGAACCAGAGATGACCCAACAGTAGAGCTAGATTATTTACGGAGGAATTATTACTGCTGGATTATCTTAAAAAACCTTGTCTGCTTTACACAATTTAGCTACCTTGGAGTTAATCCTTTTTCTAGTCCATAGTTATGCAGCTAGCTCGCTAACAGACTTGATAGCTACTTAAGACCTGGAACTACAGGACTCTACGTTGAAAATACCCGTTTGTTGCCCGCCAGGTATCCATGGAAGTCACGTGACTGCAAAGTATGAATATAGGATGTACGTGTAATTATGTAAAATTGTGTTGGGTATGTGTACATCTCTATTCTTAGTTTCCTAATATATATACAGGTGAAACTCGAATTTTTTTAATTTTGAAGTTCATTTATTTTAGTAATTCAACTTAAAAGGTGAAACTAATATATTATATAGACTCATTACATGCAAAGTGAGATATTTCAAGCCTTTATTTGTAATAATGTTGATGATTATGGCTTACAGATATGAAAACCTTTTTCACAATATTCTAATTTTGACTTTGGGGTTTTCATAAGCTGTAAGCCATAATCATCAAAATTATAACAAATAAAGGCTTGAAATATCTCACTTTGCATGTAATGAGTCTATATAATATATTAGCTTCACCTTTTAAGTTGAATTACTGAAATAAATGAACTTTTGCACGATATTCAAATTTTTCGAGTTCACTTTCCGGCATGTCATGGTTTCTGTAATGACTTCTGCAAAAAGCACACGGTCGCTGTTAGAAAGCATGTGTGTTCTTGTGTTTTCCACACAGAGCTGGTTTCGCCAGGCAGGGAGCTAAAGAGAAGCAGCTCTTGAAAGAGGGAAACGCGTTTAACGTCTCTCCGTTCGTCCTGCGAGCGATGATGAGCGGTCAGTACTGGCCCGAGGGGGATGAAGTTTACCACGCCGAGCTCACCGTACCCATACTGCTGGTGCACGGCATGTACGACAAGTTTGTTCCAATTGATGAGGATCAGCGGATGGCAGAGGTTCGTGCACATCAAATGTATTTTCATTGTGCTGCGGTTGTTTCTTGTGAGAGTTTTTTTTTTTGGCTGCGTCACAAATCACATACTTCTACTGTGCACACAATGCATGATTTTTGCTGGTGGTTTCAGCAGTTTAAGAACATGTCCAGGTCATAATTCAACTCAAAAACAAAAGAAAGAAATGTAAAATTAGATTTTGCATTAAAAAAATTAAGCCTATTTTTAAGGATTTTATTTTTACTAAGTATTTATATATCATAGCAATATTTCATGTATCTAACTAAACTTGCTTTGTGAGGAAAACTGTGTTTGTCTAACATTATCTAATCATCCCCCTTTGTAGAACACAAGGCTTTTAATGGATTTATATTTATTTTTTATAAACGCTGACAAAAACATGTGCAGTTATGCAAAATATAAGATGGTAAAAATTTAATTGATGAGATGTCAATACAATATGTAACCTAGGGTAGTCTAACCTAGTCTAACAAGTTAAAACAAATTTTTTTTTTCGCTTGACATATTAATAGAGCGCAACAGTCGGGTTCCGGAAGTAAAAACTCCATTACTTTTCTCCATAGGGAAATTTATTTTAATCGATAACTTATAAACCTTTAAAGAAGAAATACTGTGAGCTACGAGGTTGTTAATCGATGGTATTTGCTTGTGTTGAAGGCGTCAGCCCACATTATTTCAGCTTATTTTAAAAATAATCATGTTTAACAGTGGAATTCCTGGTGAAAATCTACATTACCCATGATGCTGTGCAGAAAATTACACCAATCAGACTCAAAAAGAGCTCTTTAGCTCCGCCCACTCCCATGAAGCACTGCGAATGACGTAATCAAATCTATCTCTCTACGATCTCAAAATACTAAAATGTTTGTATATTTATGCATATTTTGCAATAAACTTAAAATATGTTTATATATATATAATCAACATTTGTAAATTAGTAGTTTTATATTCCTCCATTGTTTTTAATTTGATTGTTCGCAATGCTTCATGGGATTGTATTTTTTTCCCTCACTAAAGCTGTTAAGTACACAGTCTTCTATCTTTGCCTTTTTGTCCAATTTTAAGAAACTTTCTTGCTTCAAATCAAAGTTTTGTATTGTTGTGATTCACCCTGTAGCAGCTTGGCTTGTTTCATGGCTTATAACTCTTTAAAGTCCCTCAAAATTAAGTATGTGTTCTGAGTTTGTCACACCACAGAAACCCACCCAGCTAATTTTGAATGATAAAAAAAGCCACCAAGTAAATAAAATAAGCCATCAAAATCTTGCATTATCTATTTTAAAATCCCAATGGGAAAAATGAAATATATTTCCGGATCCAGTAACACTCTATTTCTTAACATAATGGCTATGTTTATGCAACTGCCCCCTGATTTCTTGTTGACTCTATTTGTACAGTTAATCGCACAGCTAGAAGTGTTTTCACATCATTAAAGCTGAACACTAATGCTGCCACTCAGTGTGTAGTGTATAATCATAGTGATTCCTACTGTGACTCTATACCCTGTATTTTTGATTTTGTAGTAAAATATTAGCACGTAACATTTTTTGTGAGACTCACACAAATATAATCTTGTATTCTATGCAGGATGAATAGTGTGTGAATTAGGATACAGCCAGTGTGTGTTCTCTGGAGGTGTGATGTTGGCTCACTCATGACTCTTCAACACAAGAGTGTCTCTGTGCTGTAATGGGCTGTTCATGTCAGAGGAGCGTTACACATGTCCTCATGCAGATGTGCTCTGAATCAAACAATGGCATCTCATTGTGCTGCTCATTGAACTCTTGCTGACGTCAGTTAGGACTTCCTGCAGGCACACAAATGTAAAAAAAAAGAAAAAGAAAGAAAATACAACGTTTAGCTCAAACCATAAGACTGATTGTTTGATCATATACAAACATACAAAAAAAATAACAAGATTAACATTAGTTTTATAATTGATATAATATATAATTTAAATATTGTTGATAGTTTATATGTAATTAATATATATGTATATATGAAGACTTCACATGCAAAAGCCAACTTTATTCATTATTAGAAATTAGATTAAACTATATACGCATTATACATTAAAAATAGTTTACATACACATTTACAAATACATGTCTATTATATATTTATATACATGTGTATATAATGTGCGTATTTATTTTTAAACAAATTTAATAGCAAATATTTATTTTTAAATGTCTTTATTATATTCAAATAAAATTGACAAAATACATTTAAAAAATGTTACTATTTAAATTATGTCATTTACATTAATTCGTTTTTATTATAATATATTATAATAAATTATTATACTATTATTTAATTGGATTATTTATTAATTAGAAATTAGAATAAATTATATATACATAAACATTAAAATGTTATATTTTATAAATACATTAGTTACATAAACATTTACAAATACATGTCTATATATGTTTGTGTGTGTGTGCGCGTTTATTTATTTTTAAATATAATAAATATAGATTTTTTTATTTCTTTATTATATAAAAATAATATCTATATAAATACATTATCAAAATATATTTTTGTAAGCTATGAAAAGGTTTAAAAAAATACATGTCTATATATATGTTTGTGTGTGTGTGCGCGTTTATTTATTTTTAAATATAATAAATATAGATTTTTTTATTTCTTTATTATATAAAAATAATATCTACATAAATACATTATACAAATATATTTTTTGTAAGGTATGGAAAGGTTTAAAAAATATTTAAGTTATGTGATTTATATATAAATGCTGTAATGTAATATTCTACAATATAATAAACACATAATATAATTGTAAATTGTCTTTATTTCAGATCCTCTTGTTTGCATTCCTGAAAGTAATCGAGGAAGGCAGTCACATGGTGATGATGGAATGCCCAGAAACGGTCAACACTCTCTTGCATGAGTTCTTCCTCTGGGAACCTGACAATTCCAAAAAGAACACGGTTACCAAGGTAACAGCCGACCAGACAACAGTCAACAACGTCACACCCGTCCAGACGCTCAGTGTCGCCAACGGCAACATCACAGGGACTCCCAAGGTCAACAAGCCCCTTAACAAGTAACCTGATGATTGACGTTTTTGGGGTAAAGCAATCAGAAGGCTGTTGATGGCAGGCTGAAACCGTCACCTTGGCTGAGAGCTGATTTTTGGTCAGATGGTCCTAGCGGGTGTCGAGACGGGGGTGAGAAAGAATCGCGTGTTCAAAGAGACTCTCGGTGAGAACTAGCGATGAGGGGAAAAGAAGCAGCTGATTTTAAACCAATGATGGTGGTTTATGACATCACGATGCCTTTGTGTCTCTCTGCTACCTTTGGACAATATCTTTCCTTCTTGTGCTGTCTAAACAAAAGGACTGGATGTCCGAAATCAAAGTGTTGTTGTCCAGGCGGGACTGAACTATGAGAAAGATATGAGAAAAAAACTATTGCAATCCAAACCAAGAGAGTGTTTAAAGTCAACATGAAATGTTTGCGACCTGGGCTTGACATTAACAAATGCGGTTGTTTGCATCAGTGGCGTGTAACGCAGTCACTTCGTACTACTAGACACTTTGGCGGGTTGAATATTACATATAATATATACATTTTTCGATTTCAGTAGTCTTATAAAAAGGCATCTGATATGATAAACTAAGTGCAATGTAGACATTGATTTTTCTATACATATCCATACTGAAATATCTGAAACGCTTCCAATACTAAATTTCCTGCAGAATAGATACACAATACCAGCTGTGCTTTCACTCTCTCTCTCATCTCTAAGACAGCGAGTGACACACAACCCCGCCTCTCCTCACTCACCCGATTAATTTGCTCCGGATGAATCTTGTTGCTGTTACAGGGCTTGAATTTCCCCGTGCGATTGCGCATAATTTGACAAATTCGAGCAGATTTTGTGCTCAAACACCCAAAGTGCGGCACATAAAGCCGCCACTCAGGACTAAACTGAGTTATATTTCGTTGCTTATTGCACTTAAATAGTCAAATACACACAAAATAATGTCAAAATGCCGGTCTTGGCGAGTATTCACGTAAACACAGTCAATTATGTTTAAGTAAATGTGCGTCAGGTCTTAAAGTGACAGCAGCCTAATATTCCTGCAGTCAAATTATGAGATAATATTAAAAATATTATAAAAAATATACTTCTAAAGTACTAAATTGAGTTATATTTCGTTGCTTATTGCACTTAAATAGTCAAATACACACAAAATAATGTCAAAATGCCGGTCTTGGCGAGTATTCACGTAAACACAGTCAATTATGTTTAAGTAAATGTGCGTCAGGTCTTAAAGTGACAGCAGCCTAATATTCCTGCAGCCAAATTATGAGATAATATTAAAAATATTATTAAAAATATACTTCTAAAGTACTAAATTGAGTTATATTTCGTTGCTTATTGCACTCAAACAGTCAAATACACACAATATAATGTCAAAATGCCGGTCTTGGCAAGTATTCATGTAAACACAGTCAGTTTATGTTTAAGTGAATGTAACAGTTGAGAGAGAAAACGTATGTATAATGGATCTGTGTGTCAGTTCTTAAAGTGACAGCAGCCTAATATTCCTGCAGCCAAATTATGAGATAATACTAAAAATATTATTAAAAATATACTTCTAAAGTACTAAATTGAGTTATATTTCGTTGCTTATTGCACTCAAACGGTCAAATACACACAAAATAATGTCAAAATGCCGGTCTTGGCAAGTATTCATGTAAACACAGTCAGTTTATGTTTAAGTGAATGTAACAGTTGAGAGAGAAAACGTATGTATAATGGATCTGTGTGTCAGTTCTTAAAGTGACAGCAGCCTAATATTTCTGCAGCCAAATTATGAGATAATATTAAAAATATCTTTATGGCAGTTTTTCCCCATGGTAGTCAAAACTGTGGCTAGTAACTTTGGAAAACCACTAGGCGAAAAAGTTAGTGTCAAGCCCGGTTTGCAACCCATTTCACTTATTGTGTGTTTCATACAGTACCAGAACAATTACAAAGACCAGATTTTACTTTAAAATAACATGCACAAATTGTGCACAAGTGTGTGTTGTAATAAAAGGGTCGCTTTCATGTTGACTTTAAAGGACGTTTGTACAGAGTCCGTGTTCATATTATGCGATATACAAGTACTAATATTGAAATCAACACATTTTAACACGTCTTCCCTTATAAAGCAAATCCATCGCTTGGAGTTTAAGAGCGAGCGCAGACGTATAAAATACTGAATTCTGTTAAAACACTCCTTGAAAGATAACATGCTGTAAACCAACTCATGCTAGCTACACATTATTTCACTTGAAACAAATTGTATGAATTTAACAACAAAGCAACAGATGTTGGTTCACATGAAGGACAAGCAAAAACATCACATGGAAATCGACCGTCGCAATGGGAGATTTCATGCCAGTTGGCACTTGTTCGTCTCTTAGCAACTAGAAAGTCGGGCATTAGAGCAGATACACGGTGAGAGAGAGTTATAATGATGCTGCTGGCCACAATATGACATGATGGTGCTGAGGAAAAACAGGATATAAGCTATAGTGTCACTTTTGCACCGAATTGCACGAAAATCTAGAATCTGATCATCAGGTTGATTCAATCATGTGCAACGTGATGACGACGTATTTGCTAAATAGGACAGACCTGTCTGTCTATGCAAAGAATAACGAGAGGCTTCTGCACGCCTCCGGTCGGTTACCGTGGCAACAGTAGTCAAGAGCAAACTGGATTAAGAGCAGCAGGTCTGGTCCGTGTGACCCTCCGATCACTGAGACATCATGAGATCTCCGAACGTTTATGCAACCAAACATCCCTGTATCAGAGCGGATGAATTGGTGGACAAATTTTCAGGTATTTATGTAATTAACAAATGTCCACTTTTCATTTTAACAATGTCGAATCCACACTTTTAGATATTTATTATATTAATAATTAATTGGGCACAGACAAGGAGCTTGGGCAATTTAAAAAAAAAAACTTGGGCAATTTAAAAGAACGCACTATTGTTTAAAGGTTTGGTGTCAATTAGGTTTTTTATTAGTATTATTATTAATACTTTTCAGCAAGGATGCATTAAATGGATCAAAATTAACAGTAAGGATGTGAAATGTTACAAAAGATTTCTATTTCAAATAAATGCTGTTCTTTTTTCAACTTTCTATTCATGAAAGAATCCGAAAAAAATACGAAGCAGTAAAACAGTTTTCAACATTTAAAATAATCATAAATGTTTCATGAGCAGCAAATCATCGTATTAGAGTGATTTTTGAAGGATCATGTGACACTGAAAACTGGAGTAATGATGCTGAAAATTCAGCTTTAATCACAAAAAATAAGTGGCAATATATTCACATAGAAAACTATATTAATATTTCACAATATCACTGTATTTTTGATCAAATAAATGCAGCCTTTATGAGACTTTTTCTCAAAAAAATCTTTCTGACCCCCAAACTTTTGAAAAGTAGTATAACTATAAATTCCCATTTTAACAACACATTGCAACAATAAATTACACTAACTCTAATTCAACTGAAGGGAAGGGAGTCTACACCTTTTTTTGATGTGCTGAGAAGAAACGTAGACCTTACAGTCTGCTACATGATTACTGTGTGATTGATGGAAGAATTGGAGATATTGTAGACGTGATTACAGGTGAATGATGCCAGTGTTTAACATCTGCTCAATTTCAGTGTTACCAGAGAGAAAGTTCTAGCATCTGATTACAAAGTATATTCTACTGAAGACGTCTATCTGTAGCCAGCTGTCGTTTAGCACAGACAATAATTTTCACTCGTCCTTAAATTACATTTACAGTGATGCACTTACTGTACGATCCAAGTCTGTGGAGTGTTACTGGATTTTACATGGTCATAATAGGACAAAATAATGGAAATAACAGTGATTAACATGTACCGTGTGATGTTTAAGTCTCTTGGCTATACATTCAAAATGGTGTATATTTTATCCATTTATCCCAGTGCATATTTTATCCCCATTGACTTCCATTGAAAGTGCATTACTGTACACAGAGGTGTAAAGTCCAGGGGTCAGAAAGTAAAAGTCCTGCCATATGTGTATTCCACCAGTTCACTAATTACTTCTCTCTCCTGGCTGAAAAACTGTGCTAATTAGCAAATCCAGGTGATTGGAACAAAATACTGAGCAGGACTTTTACTTTCTGAACCTGGACTTTACACCTCTGACTGTACATGCAAAAATTATTTGTTCTGATAGATGTTGTTCATAAAGCTTAAGTTGCACCAAACTCAGAATATTTATTAAAATGTTACTTGCATATACAATTACATTGTAATGCAGTGCAGAGGATATACATTTTATTGCAGCCACTCCTGTGAATTAGAAAACAAAAACTATTGTGCATTTGACAAAAACTTTGTACTACCTAAAGGTCAGTTCACCCCAAGAACGATAACTACAAAGATAACCATTTTAGCATCCACACTAGTGGATGATAACGTATGTTTATTCTAACCGTACGCTGGAATTTTGTCGTCTGCTGCTTTAAATGCTCAAGCTGTTAAAAACAGGATGGATTCTAATTGGATGTTAATGTTCATCAGCTGGAGAAAAATTATTTCTTGTTATAGTAGTGGCTTGTATGGAAGCTTGTTTCTGCCACTGAATAAAAAAGGTAATTGCGACTTTTTATTTCGCAATTCTTACTTTTTTCTTGCAATTGCGAGTTTACATCTTGCAATTCTGCCTTTTTTCTAAGAATTGCGTGATATAAACTGGCGAATGCGAGAAAAAAAGTCCGAATTGTGAGATAAAATGTTGCAATTGCGAGAAAAAATTTAGACTTGTGTGATAAAATGTTGCAATTGCGAGAAAAAAATCAGAATTGTTTGATAAAAAGTCGCAATTGCAAGAAAACGTCAGAATTACGAGATAAAATGTTGCAATTGCGAGAAAAAAGTCAGAATTGCGAGATAAAAATTGCAATTGCAAGAAAAAAGGTCAGAATTGTGTGATAAAAAGTCACAATTGTAAGAAAAAAGTCAGAATTGTGTGATAAAAAGTCGCAATTGCAAGAAAAAAGGTCAGAATTGCGCGATAAAAAGTTGCAATTGCTAGAAATAAAGTCAGATTTGAGAGATAGTCACAATTGCGAGAAAAAAGTCAGAATTGCGAGATAAAAAGTCGCAATTGCAAGAAAAAAGGTCAGAATTGTGTGATAAAAAGTCACAATTGTAAGAAAAAAGTCAGAATTGTGTGATAAAAAGTCACAATTGTAAGAAAAAAGTCAGAATTGCGTGATAAAAAGTTGCAATTGCAAGAAAAAAGGTCAGAATTGCGCGATAAAAAGTCGCAATTGCAAGAAAAAAAGTCAGATTTGAGAGATAAATAGTCACAATTGTAAGAAAAAAGTCAGGATTACGAGATAAAAAAATTCCAATTGCTAGAAAAAGTCAAATTGCAAGATGTAAACAATTGCATGAAAATATATATTTATAACTCGCAATTGCAACTTTATATCATGCAAGAAAATTTTTTTTTTAAAATAATTGTATTCTGTGGCGGAAACAAGCTTCTGTAGGACTCTGCTATTCTTTTAGAACTATTGTCAAACAACGATATCTTTATCGTTATCGTTCTTGGTGTGAATGGGCGTTACATCTTATTGATAAAATACCATATATGAGTCGTCTGAATGATTCACTTTTGGATATTGGTCATATATCTTGCCCTTAGGCTGACAATTTTAAGAGGGTTTGTAGCCACATAGTTTTAACATCATGAGGAAAATATATTCCAAAGATTGCATATGTTTGCTAAGACAAGCAAGCATCACTTTTGCTCATATTTAGGGTTGGCAAAAACAAATACCACAGAGACTTCGCAATGCCAGTATGTAATCACCTAACAACCATGCAAAACACCCTAGCAACCATGTAGCAACATTCTAAAAGAACTCTCACAGCAGTCACATGGTGGAACAGTTGCGTAACATTATAAGTGTTTCTGAAGACACAAAGAAAGAATGTGACATTTTAAATCCTTTGTTTCTAATTCACAGCCGGGAGCAATAATGCTTTTCTATGCTAATGGTAGTTCTGGCTTTCCTCTGAGTGCCTGGGAGTGTGTTTTCTGGAGAGATGAGAAACTATAAAACACTGGCCAATACTGTTAAAAACTGCCAAAGGTCCCTCTCATGGGTCAGGAGCGAAAAGAAGTCAAATGGACTGATATTTTTGGACCGTGTGAGTGAACAAACTTCTGAAGTGGGAGATGAATATTATATACAGACACTGAATGACACTAAAGACTGATAGTGATGAAGAAGAATTCCTCTTCCTCTGGTCGTGTACTGATGTCATTGTGGTCAAGTCTGTGTCAAATGTGTGTGTTGCATACAGTATATCTATGGGGAAGTACTATAACCATGCACTGCCTGAAAATTATGTGCATATAAAATGTCATGAAAAGTATATAAAAATATGAAAATAACAATCGTCTTCACTTGTTTCTTTCCCTCAAAACATCAAGGATTGATTTGATTCTTCATGACAGTTGCAATCTCACCCAACAACCACTAGATGGAGATAAAGATACGTTTGTTCCTGAACACTTTGCTTATTAACAGGATATTTAATATATAGGATGTTAATATATTTCCCACAATCTTTGGTTACAGTCAGTTTCATAAATACTAGCTGACTTTATTTCTGTTTTGGTGTTTTGTTGTCATTTTTGAGCAGTGGTCAGGAAGTCTTGAATCAAAGAAAATGGCCAAATATTTACACTGTACTACAAACTGCCATGGAAACGAGTTCTGAAAGCTTTCATGATATCATGTGACTCTTGGGTCACATGACAAGTCCCACCCTGCATGTATATTTTCATAAAACCTTTACTAAGAAGTCAAGTTTCTGTGTAGTCTGTCTGTCTGAGGCACTAATTATGATATGAACATATGGCACAAGAGATTCATCCTCATACAGTATTTCAGTTCGCTCAAAAGCATCTGGTGGTTGAAATGACATGGATTGAGGTTTTCGAGAAAAGCCCAGCGCTCTCGACATAATTCTAAAAAATAAATACAACATGTTGATTCAAACCTAAAACCAACCTAAAGGAGGAATCATTTTCTCCATGAGGTTGTGGTTTGAATCACCGTAATTGGTTGCATGATTTGACAAGACATGTTTATAACATCTGGTTATTTTGAAAATACTTCTGACAATTAAAAAATACATAATTACAGTAGGGAATCCATGTAAAGATCATGCAAACCGCCAGAACGGGCGGAAAAATAAGGACAGTGAAAACCAAACCTATTGCTTGTGTGTAATTTTTGACCTTAAAATAATTTAACAATCAGTTTAGGATTATGATATGGAAATAAGTTTAAATATTTATAGTTAAAAAAATAAATAAAAATCATTTGATCAAGATTACGATAGAATAAGTCGTGATACAGCAAAAATACAGCTAGCAAATAATTATAAAAAAAATCTATAATTATTGTTATATATATATATGTATATAATTTTTAACATACATAAACACAGCTCTATTTTTACATTTTAATAATAAAAATAAAAAGTATTTTATATGCACACATGCACATATATATGTATACATACCGGTAAGTAAATGTATACCTACACAAACACACACACATATACTGTATATATAGTATTTCATATACATATTTTATGTATTTTATTATATTACACACACACAACTAAATAATAGTAAAATTGGTAATAATTTGTAAAATTGTTTTGACCCTACATTTGGGAATTCTGTAAGAAATCATTTTTGACATCATTGTTTATGGGGTAAAAAAAAAGAAAAAAGATATATATATTTTATTTATTTATACACACACACGTATAATATAAACATAAACAATCGTATAAGGTATTTCTAATCATATCAGAAGCCATTTCAAAATGTGCAGTACCATATCTAATGGGTCACCATTTCATTTTTGAATAACAATTATGATTCATTTTGATTTGACATCTGATGATATAATCATTGACAGGAGACAGTCCAAAACATGAAGAGTTAAATACGGGTGCTGATCACATCAAGCCCTCGCTGTCTCACACTGCTATTTGATTTATAAACTCAGTCCAGGTCTGTAAGCTGTCATGATCCATCACTGTGGCTCTGCACATTAGATCCAGTCTGCAACACATCAGAAATACTTGGGCAACAGTTTAGTGTGTGGAAGAACAATCCTCTCAGATTAAAATGACGGATTTCACCCATATTAAAATCTGCTAAATAAAGTCTTCTGCAAACACACACACATCTGGATGTGATTCCACTGGCGTTCCTTCATATCTTTCGCTGAATGGCTTGTGTCCATTGAGTCCTTTTGTTTTATTCAACTGGCGGGTGATAAAAAGAAAAATCTGATCTGAGAATTTCTTTTCTGCTTTATTTGAAGTGTTAGAAACGCATAAAAATCTTCAGGCAAGTTTTCCCACTGATTAAAAGCAAATCTATTGTAGACTTATCTTAATTTAACCCATAGAAACAAATGAACTGGGATTAATTTGTTCCCACACTAAACCAATTTTAACTCTATTTCACAAAAAAAAAAAAGTAAATAGATAATATTTTTAATGCCCTCATTGTGCTATTTTCAAGGTTCCTAATTTTGATTGGTCTAC
Organism: Rhinichthys klamathensis goyatoka; assembly: GCF_029890125.1. NCBI lineage: Eukaryota > Metazoa > Chordata > Actinopteri > Cypriniformes > Leuciscidae > Rhinichthys > Rhinichthys klamathensis. Next base: position 2,115,156 of record NW_026606839.1, read on the forward strand.
TCTGCTCTGATTGGTCAGATGGCCCAGTCTGTTGTGATTGGTCTACTCTGCTCTGATTGGTCAGATGGCCCAGTCTGTTGTGATTGGTCTACTCTGCTCTGATTGATCAGATGGCCCAGTCTGTTGTGATTGGTCTACTTTGCTCTGATTGGTCAGATGGCCCAGTCTGTTGTGATTGGTCTACTCTGCTCTGATTGGTCAGATGGCCCAGTCTGTTGTGATTGGTCTACTCTGCTCTGATTGGTCAGATGGCCCAGTCTGTTGTGATTTGTCTTCTCCGCTCTGATTGGTCAGATGGCCCAGTCTGTTGTGATTGGTCACCTCTGCTCTGATTGGTCAGATGGCCCAGTCTGTTGTGATTGGTCTACTCTGCTCTGATTGGTCAGATGGCCCAGTCTGCTGTGATTGGTCTACTCTGCTCTGATTGATCAGATGGCCCGGTCTGTTGTGATTGGTCTACTCTGCTCTGATTGGTCAGATGGCCCAGTCTGTTGTGATTGGTCTACTCTGCTCTGATTGATCAGATGGCCCAGTCTGTTGTGATTGGTCTACTTTGCTCTGATTGGTCAGATGGCCCAGTCTGTTGTGATTGGTCTACTCTGCTCTGATTGGTCAGATGGCCCAGTCTGTTGTGATTGGTCTACTCTGCTCTGATTGGTCAGATGGCCCAGTCTGTTGTGATTTGTCTTCTCCGCTCTGATTGGTCAGATGGCCCAGTCTGTTGTGATTGGTCTACTCTGCTCTGATTGGTCAGATGGCCCAGTCTGCTGTGATTGGTCTACTCTGCTCTGATTGGTCAGATGGCCCAGTCTGCTGTGATTGGTCTACTCTGCTCTGATTGGCAGATGGCCCAGTCTGTTTTGATTGGTCTACTCTGCTCTGATTGGTCAGATGGCCCAGTCTGTTGTGATTGGTCTACTCTGCTCTGATTGGTCAGATGGCCCAGTCTGTTGTGATTGGTCTACTCTGCTCTGATTGGTCAGATGGCCCAGTCTGTTGTGATTGGTCTACTCTGCTCTGATTGGTCAAATGGCCCAGTCTGTTGTGATTGGTCTACTCTATTCTGATTGGTCAGACTGCACAGTCTGTTGTGATTAGTCGACCGCTTACAGCGCGTATCGGAAACTAAACGCCCATTACCATCTGAATTTCAGGTCTTTCTCAGTGCTTGATACACAGTGGCATCAGTTCTCCCGTATCAATTCCACCACGAGTCCTCATCCTTTAGAAGTGGATTTGCAGTGCTGAAAACAGCTTCTTCCCGACATGAACAACACGAACCAAACTCTTCCAGTCGCAGATACATAGGCTGACATTATGCACATGTGTTACATCGTAACAGAAAATGAGACTGGAATTGCTGATGACTCGTTTCAGCAGTTCAGAATCAATTCTTTCTTTAACTTTCTTTGTTGTGCACTTTGTTTTTAAACTTTGCAGACCTTTTTTACATTCACAAACAGCTTTATTACACACTGCATGAAAAGCAATATTCAAAAAAGCACCTCCTCTTTTCTACCGCTTTAAAATATCAACGTTTAAAAAAAATATAAACAAAAAATAAACATTTTGTCATTGAACTGCTCTAACTTCATTACAAAACCATATGCTGTTTTTTCTTTTCTTCTTCTGTGCAACACAAAAAGGAGAATTTAATGTTTGCATCACCTTCACACTAACAGGTTGAGTTCACACAAAGACAAGAGGCCCAACACCCGAGAAAGACACGGCAACAGGTCAGGACATATGTCAAACATCTGAAGTACCCCATTACAATAACAGAACTCAAAGATCTCGCATTTCAACGGGAAACAGCCAGGAAGGGAGCCAGAGCAGAGGGAGTCGATTCAAACGTCTGATTGTATACTACGAAACAAATAAACAATGCACTCAAAATCTGGTGCTGGAACGAAAAACCACAACTCTAATGCACATACTTTGTTTTAAATCATTGGTGCATTTCAGGACAACTACCATCGTTGATCAAATCCAAACAACAGGGGCAGAATCCGGGGGGTCCGGAGGAAATCTCCAAGAAATCAAGTATGATTAATCTGAGGGCAAATAGAAGAATACCTCGCTTTTCCAATCCATTGCGATGATAAAATTGTGGTGCGTGAAGCAGAGCGCGACAGTGAGCGGCCACTTTTTCAGTGACTTTGGAACCAGAAGTCATTTTCTCCATAGGGATTTCAAAACAATCGTCAATAAACAGTTCTGAGCCATGGACCAAAACCAGGATGAATCACAACACGATAAACTGTGAATTGAAGCAAAAACAGAAAAGTATAGAAAAAACAATAACTTAATGTCTTTGTGCGTGAATAAACTGGTGTATTCATGTGACTCATCACAGGAAAATTACATCATAGTAATGTCCCCAAACCTTCACTAGCGATTATCCTGAGCTGTGACGTCAAATATAATCAAAAATATAAATTTCCATTTAAATGGCGAAAGATCATGTGACACTGAAGACTGTGAGTAATGATGCTGAAAATACAGCTTTGCATCACAGGAATAAATTACATTTTAAATATACATTTACATAGAAAACAGTTAATATTATTATTAATATTATATTATTAATATTACAATAATATTTCACAATACTATATTTTGATCGGATATATGCACTCTTGGTGAGAAAGTATACATTTTTAGACACGTAAGCCACACGTATATATACAATACAATATACAATATTAAATCAAGTGCAATTTACTGTAAAGATGCACGAATGCTCTTTTCAACAAAACATTTCATGAGCTAAAATATTTTCGATTGGCTTACAAAATGTTCGTTTTCTCAAAATACACAACTTTTTGAATGATGGTCATTGTAGAAAGATGCTGTTGAATAGTTTAGTTACAGCATAAAGTTAACTATGCGCACTCAAGACGTCTTGTGTAATCAATGTGTGTTAATAGCAGCATGTTTGCTCTTGATCTCACCCGCATTACCTGATAAAGCTCTAATGAAAAGTTTGCCAGCTAATTAAAGCCTCTATAACAGATTAAGCTCGGCCAGCCTTGCAGATTTAGAAAGAGAACTAAATTTGACTCATCTGAGTTGGAGTTAACTAATTTTCCTAGCTCAGAACGGCTGATGAAATCGATGTAAACTGTCAGAGATACTTGAGCTACATCTGACAGACGTCTTCCCGGTAATAGACGCTTCAGAGCCAAGGTTGTTTTTAAATAAATTAATACTTTTATTCAGCAAGGATGCATTAAATTGATCAAAAGTGACAGTAAAGACATTTATAATACTACAATAAATTAGTAAACTTTCCATTTGTAAAAAATCTTGCAAAAATATATCAGGGTTTCCACAAAAATATGAGGCAGGACAAATGTTTTTAATGATTTCTGACGGATGTGACACTGAAGACTGGAGTAATGATGCTGAAAATTCAGCTAAAAGTCACAGAAATAAACTACATTATAACATATATTTAAACAGAGAACAGTTATTTTAAATAGCAATAATACTACTTAACAAAATGACAGTTTTTACTGTATTTTTCATCAAATAAACGGAGCCTTGGTGAGCAAATGTAAATATTTAAAGCTGTAGTCCGTAGCTTTTTTTGGGTTAAAAATTATCCAAAATACATATTTGAGAAAATACATAACAAATTTGGAAAAAAGTTTTTTATAAAATTCCTACCTACAATACCTTTAATGTGATTCTCTACACCTGTGAACTTGAAGAGAACTGACTTCATACATCCACTAAAAAACACCAGCTGACAAAAGTGTGTTCAAACACTTAGCTATAGTTTAAGTAAACAGAAAAAAATAATGTGATCGCTGGCCTGAATATCATTTGCTGAGGATTTCCCGCTATCATTACATAAGATAGTCTGTCATCTCAACATCACAAAGCCTGTTTTGGGGTTCCAGTGAAGAGCACTTCAGTTTGAAATGCATCCCATGGTCTTGCTTTAGTAAGCCTGTTTAGTGATACAGGCAGCCATGCAGATAAAGGCTTTGTTAAACACAAAAGCACAAGATTTAACTGCTTCCACAGAACTATACAACAATGTGCAAGTGTTTGAACTTACACATAATGCTGGGTGTGTGTTTATCTGAAAAAGAGAAAGCGAAATAAAAAAATGTGTTCTGGTCAGATACATAATGCTCCACTTTTTTTCCACTCGAGTAACTAAACGTGGGACGGAGATAATTACATGAAATTAATGAAGGCATACATTAAACTTGTTTGTAACAAGCAAACTGTTATTTGATTATCGTTGAGTGGTTTCCATTTTCATTTTAGTTAAAGTTTAGTAATTTATGTATTTTTGTCATTTTTATGTCTGTCTCAATTAAAAACAAAATGTGTTCAGTTTTAATTAACTATAACCCTGCAAACAATACAAGCAAACATTACAATATTTTTGGCACAACAGAATCCACAAATCCACAGCGGTTCACTAATAATTGAGTGATTTCAAGTCTCCTGTTGCTAACGTCATTTTGGTCAAAAACAGCTGAACCAATCCGATTAAACATTCATGCTTTATGTTTACATACATGAGATGCCAAAGAGTTCAAGTTCAGGAGTGACTCCTGTATTCCATAAACACACAGAATGATCATTTACTCACTTGCACATTTGTGTACATGGCCATTGTGATTCAGTATACAACCATCACAAATAAATGGCATGTTATGACACCTAAATACACTGGAAATATTGAGTTTTATATAATCACAGCCATCAACACCTGGACATTTCCAGTTAAACGTGAGGTATGTTATTTCTGCAACAATAGAGTCACCAAACAGAATTACAAAACTAATAACTGTTTTCAAAAGTATTTCTTGAATTTTTTCCACTGATGATCCGGCCTGTCATTGGTCGACAGATAGTCCCACCTCAAACTTTAATGCTGCAGTGTCAGGCTCAAATTTGACGCAAGAACCTTTTACCACTATATAAAAAAACATTTGTGCAATGGAAAGGTCCCATGGATGTTATAAGTTCTTTATGTCAGGGCCGGAGCATGGAGGTAGTGTTGTCAAAAGTACTGAAATTTAAAAAATGTGACGCTTTGAGCGCTGTTGAGTGGAATCATAAACACCTCTGATCAGGGTCCGAAATTAACACCCGCCGAGCGCCAAATTCAGGTAGATTTTCCGTTTAGCGAGTAAATCTCAAAAGGCTATCCGCCCCACTGGCGGGTGAATGTTCATACCAAAATAGTAATGTAATAAAAATTTTATTACAATTGCATTTTGTAATGTTATAAAATATCTGGCATGATGGCTACGGACATGACGGAGTTGTTGTGTTTGCGGGATGGGGATTGAAAACCGGTTCCACTCGAGAACCGGTTCTAAGTTTTGAACCATCGATATTGTATGCCCTCGACGATGCTCCTGCTCCAAAGCGAATTTTTGTCCCGCCATAGTCTTATTTGATCGGTGAGTAATGTAGACGAACTGCTGTGTGTGTGACAGGGCGCAACTGAAGAACGAGCAGAGAGAGAGAGAGAGCCCCGGTCGCGCGCGCGCACTCTTTCTCTTCGGAGCCAGGCGAAAGTATTCAAGGCTTCAGCGTCTCCTAAGCGCTGTCTTGCTCTCTCTCCCTGGCACATATAATGCAATTTTTGTACAAGCTAATATGATTCTTTAGGGTCTAAATTAAAAGTTTGTAATATACTTTAATTAAAAATTCTCATTAGTATTGTAAGAAAACACTTATTTTACCTGGTCAAAAACAGCTCTGTTTTCAGCACGACGTTTCAGTGCATATGACTTTAAATGATAATGAGCTTTGCTCACTCCGCCTCTCTGTTCTGTGCTACACCGTTTGTAACACAATAACACAATAACCATAACGCGTTGTTCATTATAAACGTGGGATTATGAATTATATTGAGAACATCATACATAGAAAACCTGCCGTAATGTACCCTGAGTGTAAACCTTAGATGCATTCATTGTGAAGCGTGCAGCTAGCGATTTGCAAAGATTAATATAAATATTAATATAAAGGTTAATAAAACGTTACACTCACTTCAGTTCTTCTGGAGGTGCAGCAGGAACACGAATAGCTGGTACCGATCCTTTTTTCAGGAGCAGCTTCTAACTGTACGTTCACACCGCCGCCGCCGACTTGAGCGTCAAAGAAGCTCTGGCCGTCCTGTCAAGGACGCTTGTCAAAAAGTACGGGGAAGCTTGTTGACGCTTTGAACGCTCTGACGTTGCAGGGAGAATAGAAGTGTCACAACATGAAATGTAATAAACAGAAAAAAACAAGCAATAAAGAGAAAAGAATAGTTAGCTATTATTATTATTATTTGCGGTTAAATCGGTGTCACCGAGAGCAAATGAATTGCATTCCCGCTTAAAACGAGCGTTCGTAAATATTTCAAATAAAAGTTGCGCTCATGCGGTCCCTATAAGCAAACAACGTCATGTCATGATAGGAAATGATAGGAAACCTGTAGGAAACCCAGCAACGGCGATTATTAGCTTCTCCTCCATTTTCTCGGAACTAATGTTTTGGTAGGAACGAAAATTTACATCGTATGTTTCTCCTGAATCAGCCAGCGCGAAGGACGTCTATATTCCAATTGGTTGCTGGCGTTTTTGCCGCTGAACCGCGTCACAGCTCATTACCATAAAGTTGAGCTTCTTTCAACTTTCTGATTGACGCTCAAGACGCTCAAAACGCCCAAAACGCGACACCGATGGATTTGACGCTCCTTGCAGCTGAGAAAAGCCAGCTTCCATTGAAAATGAATGACTTCCGGCCGCTTTGGAAGCTCAAGTCGGCGGCGGTGTGAACGTACAGTTAGCAAAACCAGCTTTATACTGACCCTCCTTGTTTATAAAGCAGTCTGGTGTGTGAAATGATTCGCGCAAACATGAAAGCATTGACGTTGCTCGTGGGGAATATTCCCTTCGAAAACAAACTCAGCCACTGCGTCTTCAGCGGTTCGGATTTAGGAACATTAAAATGACTGTGTTCGTTATTACACCCAAGAACAGAACACCACAATCGCTTAGACGCCATTCTGCTCATAGACAGTGCTCCAGCATATCAACCATGACCGCGCCGGTCCGCGCAGACTATGATTGACAGCTCGCTCACGAGCGAGGGCGGGTCTGTGTTGAAACGGTGCTGTCAATCAACAATCGTGGGAGGTGCGTCCGACCGTGTGACCGTTTGATTTGAGGCAGGGGAAAACATATAAGGAGATTAAAACAAAAACACTGGATGGATTTTTATCATTTTATGATGGTTGTGTACAGGCACTGCCAACACACATTTCAGTACAATCAACTTGTAAAAGTGCATGTACCATTATATGACCCCTTTAATCAAAATAAATCGACACGATGGTAAAAGGTCGGAACTCGGAAGACCATAGTTTCATGTGGAGCATTCGTGGGTGTGAATTGTGCTAAAATGCCTTATCTTCTCTGAAAAGCGCACATTCAGCTGACATAAACCACACTTTAAATAAACGAAAAAACTTATCCAGTGATTAAATGTTTTCTGTGTTGACACAAATCTTGTGGGATGTCCTAAACTGCCGGGATAATCACACAACGCGTACACATCCGATAATGACACGTCCAATTCGCGAACTAATTACTCCTTTGAACCGATTCATGGTTAAAACAACTGATATTTCCAGTCCTTCAGTTACTGATCGGATCAGTCAGAGTAAATGGGAGTACAAAAATAGGCAGAGTAAAACTAATTTTTTTTAAAAAATAATTATAATATATTATTATTGCATATATTTTATTAAATATACATTAATACATTTCATTTGTACAGAACTATTTTCATAGGCACCACCACAAAAATATTATTTTAATTTGTGTAAATTGTGTAATATGTGTGTAAATAAAAGTAAAAATGGAAAATAATAGACCAGAAATATAATGACAAAAATGTTTAAATATAGCCTGTATATAAATTAATGTATATGTGACACAAAAAGGCTGTTTATTATTTTGGCCAGTAAAAAATATGCTTGGCTGGTGGATTTTTTTCATCTACCAGTCCCCGTGGCAGGTGAGCCAAAAAGTTAATTTCGGACCCTGCCTCTGTTTGGCCAATGTGCTTACAGGCTCATCAAATATGTCTGTGATTGGCTACAATGATCAGCACTTCAAAAACATCTTGTAAAAATACATCAGTGACGCTCTTCACCGAGCGCTTACACTGCATTCACATGGGGCATCGGCGCTTGACAGAGGGCATGTCTGAAGCCTGGTGCTGACGCGACCGTCATAGTGACTGACAACAGCCAATTACATTACTTTTCTGATGTTGCATGAATGAAATTGGCTAACGGCTGCGCTAGGGTATTTGCATAGGCGATCTGATTGGCTGATGCCTGCATTGGCGCTTGAAAAGTTTTTAACTTCTGCCGTGACTTGGTGCCAAAGTCGGTACTTTTGAAAACAATAGATGGACGGGGCCCGTGATTGGCTGTGGAGTAGATCGACTGGCCATCGGAAGCACCTGAACTTTTCCCGGGGGCCGATCGACAAAACCCCCCCACTCCCCCACATATTAAACGATTTTATTTAGTGGAGCACCTGGGAAACCAAGTCCAAAAGCTAAGCAATGAAGCGGTCTAGCAGTCGCCCGTCTCCCGCACAACGCTGATGCTTTTGCTGCTCTATTGAAGTGATAACCAGTGAAAGTCGCTTGACGCATTTAAATTCGACATTAAAGGCTCTGTGGTGAATATGAAACCAGATCCAATAGCTCCATGTAAACTGAAGTGTGGAGGTAAACTGTACACTGTGATAACAAGCGTTTCAAAAAGATGGGTCTCGGTTCACATCCAAAAATGCGGTTCGACTGATATATGAACACAACACAGACCAAAGACATGTAAACTAACCAAAAACAGGACATGATGTCACAAGATGAGACCCTAAAAAGCACAGAATGAACAAGCACAGCTGTTTTTTCTCTTCATAATCGTGATGTTGCTCATCACAGTTCAGTTCAGGCGTCAGAACCGCGTCTCCTCACAGCAGATCTTGGTGTGTGTGTGTGACGGAGGGATTCCTGACGCTGTTTTGACTCCTTCACACATTTATAAGCTCTTCACGAGTTCTCAGCTGGTCAGAATACCATCATATGCAGCTACACACACACACACACACACACAGCGAGCGCATTTAGCCCAGAACACAGCATTGTTTTAGATGTTCGGTCAGTTACGTCACATAATATACATAATAAAAGCCGACCAATCAGATTGTGAACATATCCCTATTCCTTTAGGTTCAGTATCTTTGGGTTCAGTGTTTAAATGCCAATGTAAACACTAAGCGAAACAGGACTAAAATGTTGTTTTTTTGTCTAGACCAGTGGTCTGAAACTCGCGGGCCTCGGGGTGATATTTTGTGGCCCCCTACTTGACATTAAAGTTTAATGTTAGAGCGGCCAGTCGTTGCGTGTGCCGCGTAAAAAAAAAAATTGTTTTATCCCTTTTGGGCTACCATAGATAGTCTCTCTCGTGACAGCTTACGGTGGGTTTGTTGTCAATGGTTGTCATAGACATACTGCGCCTGGAAAAAATGAGCGCGTCGCTTCAATTATGAGCGCGCTTACCGCGCGCCTACATTTGAAAAAAAAATAAAACTCGAGCGCGCGATATGTGAACGGCCCCTTGGCGAACTACCACCAATCAGGCCACGAGCTACTGGTAGCTCGCGCGCGACGTGTTGGAGACCCCTGCTCTAAAACAATGTGAGAATAATCATTTTGAGCTTGTAATATGTGTCCAACAGGTTGATAAGGTTTGCTTTGATTTGTGCAAAGTCAGTAATTTGAAAAGAATTCAATAAGACGGGCATACATGACTGCAAATATTTGTATTTCAAAAGCAATAATTGTTTTTCTAAGTATAATAAAAGGAAATGTGCCTTCCAAAAAACATTCAATATAATATTAATGTGTTGTATAAAGAAAATAAAAAGGACATGAGCAAATATAAGTGCCACAAAGATGTTAAGGAAAAGACAAAGAAAGTTTGTAAAATGAACTTCAACTGTCAGAAGGACGGCTCATGAAGAACCAATCATGTACAGAAAGGAATGTTCAAATTCAGAGGAGCAGTTCAGAAGAAACGTTAATAATAAAGATTGAGAAGATTGGATCAGTTGTGCTCCTTTTTTGGAATACTTGAATACTATTTTTTTGTGGAATACTTATGCGGCCCCCAGTTAAGTTGAGTTTGAGACCCCTGGTCTAGACCAAACGAACCAAGCAAACCGAACTAGTGTGAACACACCCTAAGGCCCCGTCCACACTAGTCAAGTCAAGTCATCTTCATTTATACAGCGCTTTTAACAATGGAGATTGTTTCAAAGCAGCTTTACAGAGATAAACATACAATTTACGGTAACAGAGATTGTTTTGGCTTTATAGCGATTTTGAATAATGTTATTTCCGGCTAAAGTTGGTTTTGATTGATTCACTTCCAGCAAAATTATCATTTGTTATTACATTAGGGGCCACTAAGACGACGGCGTTCTCTCTAAACAGACTTTAAACGCGAACCTGTGACCTGATGGCGTTCACATGTGCATTAAAAATTGATTCTATAGTTATATTCGTTTGAATATGTGTGCGCAGGTTTGTAATTTCCCTACAAACCATGCCTAAACAAACTACATGTCTTGCCTATAAATTTGATACAGAATTTTATTTTATCACTTCGGGGTACGCGAACCGGATTTTCAACAACGCTTTATCTGTAGAGTGGGAAAGGGATCCTCCATAGGGAGAGGATAGTTGACACTTCAGCACTGCATTGTCATCGGGTCCAGGCGAATCTCCTTCGTCAGATCTGGATACGGCCTGGATCCGGCAGGCTGCAGGAAAACCTCGGGATAAACAAAGACACTAAAGTTAGCGTAGATGCCATTCTTCTTATGATGTAGCGAGTACATCTGGATTTAAGGGAAGTGTTCCCAGTTCCGGCTGACCTAATCTATGCAGCCTAACATTGAATTATCGAAGTCTATAATGTATTATGTGTGTGCTAGGCCAAAGAGATGTGTTTTTAGTCAAGCTTTGAACTGACAGAGTGTGTCTGCTTCCCGGACAATGGTAGGAAGACTGTTCCAAAGTTTTGGTGCTAAATAGGAAAAGGATCTACCGCCAGCAGTCGATTTTGATATTCTAGGTATATACACTACTGCGTTTTCGTTTAAAAACGGAGACCTTTTGCTACGTTTGCACCTCCCGTCCAGACTAAAACGGAGAAGTTTAGAAACGCTGCAGCTCCGTTTTGCGTTTTGAATCTCCGGATGGCGTTTTAGTGAAGACGGGACAAAACGGAGGACTTTAGAAACGCTGACGCAGAGGCTCACGCTCGGCTCTATGATTGGGTGTCATCAGTCATGACGTATCCTTCCCTGATTCGTCAGCCACCCATCACATGTCAATCCGTCACGCGCATGCCCAGTGTTCGTGAATGGTCACGTGATCCGCGTTTTCAGGCGTTTTAATGTGGACGGAGATCAATTCTAATACGCAGATAAAACGCTGGTGTGGACGGAGATCGTGTTCGTTTTAATTCTCCGTTTTTAAACGAAAACGCAGTAGTGTGGACAGACACACCCTTAGAGTGTTCAAGAGAAACAAGCTATAAATGATTCATAGTTGTCTTTGCATGTTAAAATAGTTTCTTCTTTCCAAGTTTAACATCAAACAAGTTAAATAAACTATCTTTCTATCCTCTCAGCAAAGACATGCTTCACTGTTAAACACACTTTTCTTTCTCCATCCAGGTGCTGAATCACGCGGTAGGAATGTTACGAGAGTCAGATATCTCTGAGTCAGGAGTTGCTCGAGACTTCGGACAGGTTGCAGAATGATGCCGTACAGTTAGACATTTATGTTTTGTGAAGGTCTTCCATCTGCTTTGCATTAACTGACTCTAACACTCTTTATGCTGAGAGCTGATGCGTTTCAGGGAGTGTACGAGTCAATAACCTCGCATGGACCTTCTCAGGAGCCCTGTAGAGTCTCACACTTCCTCTTCCCGGAAGACTGCATCTTTGGTTAACGGCCATAAGTTTCAAGCTATTTTCCTGTGAGGTGAGGGACAACATGCAGCGTTTCACAACTACAAACCAAGTGAAATGCATGTCACGTCAAAACAAATCTCAAGTCAAGTCAGTTTATTTTCTATAGCACGAATCACACTCATTTCAAAGCAGATTAACGGAAAGTATAGCCTGAATACCCTAAGTCAAAGGTCAGAGAGCAAGAAAAACTTGACAAACCGGTACGTGTGCTTGCGTTAACATGCACCAATGGCACACAAGCAAAAAAGAGATTACATGAAGGCCTAGTGATTTTATTTAGTTGTTTATTTTAGAACTGAAGTCATTCACAAACGCATGCCAAACTACATATCACAGTAATCCTTGAGCGTCATGCAGCCCATTCAATTCAGTTATGAGCTGTAGGGGAAGCTAAACGTTCAAAAAGCGTGGCGAAAAGCGTTGTGCTCCCATTGACCTGAAAGGTGACATTTGCATTTTGAAGAACGACGAAAGAAAACATCACAAGACAAAGACTATAAAAAACAAGAAATTCAGCGACAAGGTGATAAAAAGATGCGCATGTCTGCATCTTTACTGCAGACTGTATTACAGGTACATTAAATACACAACGTTTCAAATATATATTATCAAATAATGTTATATTATCAAATATATTATCAACAATGGATGGCAATTATTGATATAACCTTCAATTCACACTATAGTAAATAAATGATATCGTTAATTGTAATAAATTATATTGTTATTAAATAATCATAATTTCACAGATTTTCTGAGGGGAAAATAATCACACTGAAATTTATTTTATTTATTTGTTGTTTATTTTGAATAGTTCAGTTCAGTTCAAGTTTATTTATATAGCACGTTTAAGAACAACCATGATTGACCAAAGTGCTTAACAAAATTCAAGATAAAAATAAAATAAAATAAAAATACACAAACAATACACAATATACAATAAAAATAAGCAACAATAGGTCAAGATATCAAAGCTCAACTTGAATTGAAAGCCAAGGCATAATAATGGGTCTTAAGCAATAATGGGACAGAATAGGGACAGATACAAAAAAAACATAGATTATTACATAAAAAAAATCTGATGCCTATATCACAGTGTTTATAGCCGTGGCTAATTCGCAACACCTGTCCCTAGAAGGGCTTTTAACAAATTATTATTTTACTTGTAATACAAAATCTGCTGATATCAGCTTGAAACGGTGGCATAGTTTTCGTCAACTCTAGTAACTCACAGAAATGAACTGCTATGATGACAATTTGGACAGTAGCTAATTACTTTGAGTACAAATAATGGTAGATTCTGTTTGCACCAAGTATAAATAGCATCTTGTTTGTACTGGACACCTGGACACCTGGACATTTCCAGTTAAACGTGAGGTATGTTATTTCTGCAACAATAGAGTCACCAAACAGAATTACAAAACTAATAACTGTTTTCAAAAGTATTTCTTGAATTTTTTCCACTGATGATCCGGCCTGTCATTGGTCGACAGATAGTCCCACCTCAAACTTTAATGCTGCAGTGTCAGGCTCAAATTTGACGCAAGAACCTTTTACCACTATATAAAAAAACATTTGTGCAATGGAAAGGTCCCATGGATGTTATAAGTTCTTTATGTCAGGGCCGGAGCATGGAGGTAGTGTTGTCAAAAGTACTGAAATTTAAAAAATGTGACGCTTTGAGCGCTGTTGAGTGGAATCATAAACACCTCTGATCAGGGTCCGAAATTAACACCCGCCGAGCGCCAAATTCAGGTAGATTTTCCGTTTAGCGAGTAAATCTCAAAAGGCTATCCGCCCCACTGGCGGGTGAATGTTCATACCAAAATAGTAATGTAATAAAAATTTTATTACAATTGCATTTTGTAATGTTATAAAATATCTGGCATGATGGCTACGGACATGACGGAGTTGTTGTGTTTGCGGGATGGGGATTGAAAACCGGTTCCACTCGAGAACCGGTTCTAAGTTTTGAACCATCGATATTGTATGCCCTCGACGATGCTCCTGCTCCAAAGCGAATTTTTGTCCCGCCATAGTCTTATTTGATCGGTGAGTAATGTAGACGAACTGCTGTGTGTGTGACAGGGCGCAACTGAAGAACGAGCAGAGAGAGAGAGAGAGCCCCGGTCGCGCGCGCGCACTCTTTCTCTTCGGAGCCAGGCGAAAGTATTCAAGGCTTCAGCGTCTCCTAAGCGCTGTCTTGCTCTCTCTCCCTGGCACATATAATGCAATTTTTGTACAAGCTAATATGATTCTTTAGGGTCTAAATTAAAAGTTTGTAATATACTTTAATTAAAAATTCTCATTAGTATTGTAAGAAAACACTTATTTTACCTGGTCAAAAACAGCTCTGTTTTCAGCACGACGTTTCAGTGCATATGACTTTAAATGATAATGAGCTTTGCTCACTCCGCCTCTCTGTTCTGTGCTACACCGTTTGTAACACAATAACACAATAACCATAACGCGTTGTTCATTATAAACGTGGGATTATGAATTATATTGAGAACATCATACATAGAAAACCTGCCGTAATGTACCCTGAGTGTAAACCTTAGATGCATTCATTGTGAAGCGTGCAGCTAGCGATTTGCAAAGATTAATATAAATATTAATATAAAGGTTAATAAAACGTTACACTCACTTCAGTTCTTCTGGAGGTGCAGCAGGAACACGAATAGCTGGTACCGATCCTTTTTTCAGGAGCAGCTTCTAACTGTACGTTCACACCGCCGCCGCCGACTTGAGCGTCAAAGAAGCTCTGGCCGTCCTGTCAAGGACGCTTGTCAAAAAGTACGGGGAAGCTTGTTGACGCTTTGAACGCTCTGACGTTGCAGGGAGAATAGAAGTGTCACAACATGAAATGTAATAAACAGAAAAAAACAAGCAATAAAGAGAAAAGAATAGTTAGCTATTATTATTATTATTTGCGGTTAAATCGGTGTCACCGAGAGCAAATGAATTGCATTCCCGCTTAAAACGAGCGTTCGTAAATATTTCAAATAAAAGTTGCGCTCATGCGGTCCCTATAAGCAAACAACGTCATGTCATGATAGGAAATGATAGGAAACCTGTAGGAAACCCAGCAACGGCGATTATTAGCTTCTCCTCCATTTTCTCGGAACTAATGTTTTGGTAGGAACGAAAATTTACATCGTATGTTTCTCCTGAATCAGCCAGCGCGAAGGACGTCTATATTCCAATTGGTTGCTGGCGTTTTTGCCGCTGAACCGCGTCACAGCTCATTACCATAAAGTTGAGCTTCTTTCAACTTTCTGATTGACGCTCAAGACGCTCAAAACGCCCAAAACGCGACACCGATGGATTTGACGCTCCTTGCAGCTGAGAAAAGCCAGCTTCCATTGAAAATGAATGACTTCCGGCCGCTTTGGAAGCTCAAGTCGGCGGCGGTGTGAACGTACAGTTAGCAAAACCAGCTTTATACTGACCCTCCTTGTTTATAAAGCAGTCTGGTGTGTGAAATGATTCGCGCAAACATGAAAGCATTGACGTTGCTCGTGGGGAATATTCCCTTCGAAAACAAACTCAGCCACTGCGTCTTCAGCGGTTCGGATTTAGGAACATTAAAATGACTGTGTTCGTTATTACACCCAAGAACAGAACACCACAATCGCTTAGACGCCATTCTGCTCATAGACAGTGCTCCAGCATATCAACCATGACCGCGCCGGTCCGCGCAGACTATGATTGACAGCTCGCTCACGAGCGAGGGCGGGTCTGTGTTGAAACGGTGCTGTCAATCAACAATCGTGGGAGGTGCGTCCGACCGTGTGACCGTTTGATTTGAGGCAGGGGAAAACATATAAGGAGATTAAAACAAAAACACTGGATGGATTTTTATCATTTTATGATGGTTGTGTACAGGCACTGCCAACACACATTTCAGTACAATCAACTTGTAAAAGTGCATGTACCATTATATGACCCCTTTAATCAAAATAAATCGACACGATGGTAAAAGGTCGGAACTCGGAAGACCATAGTTTCATGTGGAGCATTCGTGGGTGTGAATTGTGCTAAAATGCCTTATCTTCTCTGAAAAGCGCACATTCAGCTGACATAAACCACACTTTAAATAAACGAAAAAACTTATCCAGTGATTAAATGTTTTCTGTGTTGACACAAATCTTGTGGGATGTCCTAAACTGCCGGGATAATCACACAACGCGTACACATCCGATAATGACACGTCCAATTCGCGAACTAATTACTCCTTTGAACCGATTCATGGTTAAAACAACTGATATTTCCAGTCCTTCAGTTACTGATCGGATCAGTCAGAGTAAATGGGAGTACAAAAATAGGCAGAGTAAAACTAATTTTTTTTAAAAAATAATTATAATATATTATTATTGCATATATTTTATTAAATATACATTAATACATTTCATTTGTACAGAACTATTTTCATAGGCACCACCACAAAAATATTATTTTAATTTGTGTAAATTGTGTAATATGTGTGTAAATAAAAGTAAAAATGGAAAATAATAGACCAGAAATATAATGACAAAAATGTTTAAATATAGCCTGTATATAAATTAATGTATATGTGACACAAAAAGGCTGTTTATTATTTTGGCCAGTAAAAAATATGCTTGGCTGGTGGATTTTTTTCATCTACCAGTCCCCGTGGCAGGTGAGCCAAAAAGTTAATTTCGGACCCTGCCTCTGTTTGGCCAATGTGCTTACAGGCTCATCAAATATGTCTGTGATTGGCTACAATGATCAGCACTTCAAAAACATCTTGTAAAAATACATCAGTGACGCTCTTCACCGAGCGCTTACACTGCATTCACATGGGGCATCGGCGCTTGACAGAGGGCATGTCTGAAGCCTGGTGCTGACGCGACCGTCATAGTGACTGACAACAGCCAATTACATTACTTTTCTGATGTTGCATGAATGAAATTGGCTAACGGCTGCGCTAGGGTATTTGCATAGGCGATCTGATTGGCTGATGCCTGCATTGGCGCTTGAAAAGTTTTTAACTTCTGCCGTGACTTGGTGCCAAAGTCGGTACTTTTGAAAACAATAGATGGACGGGGCCCGTGATTGGCTGTGGAGTAGATCGACTGGCCATCGGAAGCACCTGAACTTTTCCCGGGGGCCGATCGACAAAACCCCCCCACTCCCCCACATATTAAACGATTTTATTTAGTGGAGCACCTGGGAAACCAAGTCCAAAAGCTAAGCAATGAAGCGGTCTAGCAGTCGCCCGTCTCCCGCACAACGCTGATGCTTTTGCTGCTCTATTGAAGTGATAACCAGTGAAAGTCGCTTGACGCATTTAAATTCGACATTAAAGGCTCTGTGGTGAATATGAAACCAGATCCAATAGCTCCATGTAAACTGAAGTGTGGAGGTAAACTGTACACTGTGATAACAAGCGTTTCAAAAAGATGGGTCTCGGTTCACATCCAAAAATGCGGTTCGACTGATATATGAACACAACACAGACCAAAGACATGTAAACTAACCAAAAACAGGACATGATGTCACAAGATGAGACCCTAAAAAGCACAGAATGAACAAGCACAGCTGTTTTTTCTCTTCATAATCGTGATGTTGCTCATCACAGTTCAGTTCAGGCGTCAGAACCGCGTCTCCTCACAGCAGATCTTGGTGTGTGTGTGTGACGGAGGGATTCCTGACGCTGTTTTGACTCCTTCACACATTTATAAGCTCTTCACGAGTTCTCAGCTGGTCAGAATACCATCATATGCAGCTACACACACACACACACACACACAGCGAGCGCATTTAGCCCAGAACACAGCATTGTTTTAGATGTTCGGTCAGTTACGTCACATAATATACATAATAAAAGCCGACCAATCAGATTGTGAACATATCCCTATTCCTTTAGGTTCAGTATCTTTGGGTTCAGTGTTTAAATGCCAATGTAAACACTAAGCGAAACAGGACTAAAATGTTGTTTTTTTGTCTAGACCAGTGGTCTGAAACTCGCGGGCCTCGGGGTGATATTTTGTGGCCCCCTACTTGACATTAAAGTTTAATGTTAGAGCGGCCAGTCGTTGCGTGTGCCGCGTAAAAAAAAAAATTGTTTTATCCCTTTTGGGCTACCATAGATAGTCTCTCTCGTGACAGCTTACGGTGGGTTTGTTGTCAATGGTTGTCATAGACATACTGCGCCTGGAAAAAATGAGCGCGTCGCTTCAATTATGAGCGCGCTTACCGCGCGCCTACATTTGAAAAAAAAATAAAACTCGAGCGCGCGATATGTGAACGGCCCCTTGGCGAACTACCACCAATCAGGCCACGAGCTACTGGTAGCTCGCGCGCGACGTGTTGGAGACCCCTGCTCTAAAACAATGTGAGAATAATCATTTTGAGCTTGTAATATGTGTCCAACAGGTTGATAAGGTTTGCTTTGATTTGTGCAAAGTCAGTAATTTGAAAAGAATTCAATAAGACGGGCATACATGACTGCAAATATTTGTATTTCAAAAGCAATAATTGTTTTTCTAAGTATAATAAAAGGAAATGTGCCTTCCAAAAAACATTCAATATAATATTAATGTGTTGTATAAAGAAAATAAAAAGGACATGAGCAAATATAAGTGCCACAAAGATGTTAAGGAAAAGACAAAGAAAGTTTGTAAAATGAACTTCAACTGTCAGAAGGACGGCTCATGAAGAACCAATCATGTACAGAAAGGAATGTTCAAATTCAGAGGAGCAGTTCAGAAGAAACGTTAATAATAAAGATTGAGAAGATTGGATCAGTTGTGCTCCTTTTTTGGAATACTTGAATACTATTTTTTTGTGGAATACTTATGCGGCCCCCAGTTAAGTTGAGTTTGAGACCCCTGGTCTAGACCAAACGAACCAAGCAAACCGAACTAGTGTGAACACACCCTAAGGCCCCGTCCACACTAGTCAAGTCAAGTCATCTTCATTTATACAGCGCTTTTAACAATGGAGATTGTTTCAAAGCAGCTTTACAGAGATAAACATACAATTTACGGTAACAGAGATTGTTTTGGCTTTATAGCGATTTTGAATAATGTTATTTCCGGCTAAAGTTGGTTTTGATTGATTCACTTCCAGCAAAATTATCATTTGTTATTACATTAGGGGCCACTAAGACGACGGCGTTCTCTCTAAACAGACTTTAAACGCGAACCTGTGACCTGATGGCGTTCACATGTGCATTAAAAATTGATTCTATAGTTATATTCGTTTGAATATGTGTGCGCAGGTTTGTAATTTCCCTACAAACCATGCCTAAACAAACTACATGTCTTGCCTATAAATTTGATACAGAATTTTATTTTATCACTTCGGGGTACGCGAACCGGATTTTCAACAACGCTTTATCTGTAGAGTGGGAAAGGGATCCTCCATAGGGAGAGGATAGTTGACACTTCAGCACTGCATTGTCATCGGGTCCAGGCGAATCTCCTTCGTCAGATCTGGATACGGCCTGGATCCGGCAGGCTGCAGGAAAACCTCGGGATAAACAAAGACACTAAAGTTAGCGTAGATGCCATTCTTCTTATGATGTAGCGAGTACATCTGGATTTAAGGGAAGTGTTCCCAGTTCCGGCTGACCTAATCTATGCAGCCTAACATTGAATTATCGAAGTCTATAATGTATTATGTGTGTGCTAGGCCAAAGAGATGTGTTTTTAGTCAAGCTTTGAACTGACAGAGTGTGTCTGCTTCCCGGACAATGGTAGGAAGACTGTTCCAAAGTTTTGGTGCTAAATAGGAAAAGGATCTACCGCCAGCAGTCGATTTTGATATTCTAGGTATATACACTACTGCGTTTTCGTTTAAAAACGGAGACCTTTTGCTACGTTTGCACCTCCCGTCCAGACTAAAACGGAGAAGTTTAGAAACGCTGCAGCTCCGTTTTGCGTTTTGAATCTCCGGATGGCGTTTTAGTGAAGACGGGACAAAACGGAGGACTTTAGAAACGCTGACGCAGAGGCTCACGCTCGGCTCTATGATTGGGTGTCATCAGTCATGACGTATCCTTCCCTGATTCGTCAGCCACCCATCACATGTCAATCCGTCACGCGCATGCCCAGTGTTCGTGAATGGTCACGTGATCCGCGTTTTCAGGCGTTTTAATGTGGACGGAGATCAATTCTAATACGCAGATAAAACGCTGGTGTGGACGGAGATCGTGTTCGTTTTAATTCTCCGTTTTTAAACGAAAACGCAGTAGTGTGGACAGACACACCCTTAGAGTGTTCAAGAGAAACAAGCTATAAATGATTCATAGTTGTCTTTGCATGTTAAAATAGTTTCTTCTTTCCAAGTTTAACATCAAACAAGTTAAATAAACTATCTTTCTATCCTCTCAGCAAAGACATGCTTCACTGTTAAACACACTTTTCTTTCTCCATCCAGGTGCTGAATCACGCGGTAGGAATGTTACGAGAGTCAGATATCTCTGAGTCAGGAGTTGCTCGAGACTTCGGACAGGTTGCAGAATGATGCCGTACAGTTAGACATTTATGTTTTGTGAAGGTCTTCCATCTGCTTTGCATTAACTGACTCTAACACTCTTTATGCTGAGAGCTGATGCGTTTCAGGGAGTGTACGAGTCAATAACCTCGCATGGACCTTCTCAGGAGCCCTGTAGAGTCTCACACTTCCTCTTCCCGGAAGACTGCATCTTTGGTTAACGGCCATAAGTTTCAAGCTATTTTCCTGTGAGGTGAGGGACAACATGCAGCGTTTCACAACTACAAACCAAGTGAAATGCATGTCACGTCAAAACAAATCTCAAGTCAAGTCAGTTTATTTTCTATAGCACGAATCACACTCATTTCAAAGCAGATTAACGGAAAGTATAGCCTGAATACCCTAAGTCAAAGGTCAGAGAGCAAGAAAAACTTGACAAACCGGTACGTGTGCTTGCGTTAACATGCACCAATGGCACACAAGCAAAAAAGAGATTACATGAAGGCCTAGTGATTTTATTTAGTTGTTTATTTTAGAACTGAAGTCATTCACAAACGCATGCCAAACTACATATCACAGTAATCCTTGAGCGTCATGCAGCCCATTCAATTCAGTTATGAGCTGTAGGGGAAGCTAAACGTTCAAAAAGCGTGGCGAAAAGCGTTGTGCTCCCATTGACCTGAAAGGTGACATTTGCATTTTGAAGAACGACGAAAGAAAACATCACAAGACAAAGACTATAAAAAACAAGAAATTCAGCGACAAGGTGATAAAAAGATGCGCATGTCTGCATCTTTACTGCAGACTGTATTACAGGTACATTAAATACACAACGTTTCAAATATATATTATCAAATAATGTTATATTATCAAATATATTATCAACAATGGATGGCAATTATTGATATAACCTTCAATTCACACTATAGTAAATAAATGATATCGTTAATTGTAATAAATTATATTGTTATTAAATAATCATAATTTCACAGATTTTCTGAGGGGAAAATAATCACACTGAAATTTATTTTATTTATTTGTTGTTTATTTTGAATAGTTCAGTTCAGTTCAAGTTTATTTATATAGCACGTTTAAGAACAACCATGATTGACCAAAGTGCTTAACAAAATTCAAGATAAAAATAAAATAAAATAAAAATACACAAACAATACACAATATACAATAAAAATAAGCAACAATAGGTCAAGATATCAAAGCTCAACTTGAATTGAAAGCCAAGGCATAATAATGGGTCTTAAGCAATAATGGGACAGAATAGGGACAGATACAAAAAAAACATAGATTATTACATAAAAAAAATCTGATGCCTATATCACAGTGTTTATAGCCGTGGCTAATTCGCAACACCTGTCCCTAGAAGGGCTTTTAACAAATTATTATTTTACTTGTAATACAAAATCTGCTGATATCAGCTTGAAACGGTGGCATAGTTTTCGTCAACTCTAGTAACTCACAGAAATGAACTGCTATGATGACAATTTGGACAGTAGCTAATTACTTTGAGTACAAATAATGGTAGATTCTGTTTGCACCAAGTATAAATAGCATCTTGTTTACGCTAAGTGCAAATAGTGATAGTTTAAACAGAAGTATCTGTACTAAAGGTAAAATATCTGAGCAATAGTGGGCAGAGCTACTGAAAATTGTCTATTTGCACTTCTTAAAATTTGCATCTTAGCATGCTCCTGGTCATTATATATAATTTTTTTTATAGCAACTTGATTTAATTGCCTTCACAGAGCAGCTTGCTTTCTTTGTATCTCTTGCAATGCATCCACAAGAGACACAAAAATAATTAAATGACATTAATTAAAGATTAGAAGTCTGGTTGGGAGCCAGCGATAGACAGAGTTAGTGACACTCTCTGAAGCCTGTCTGGCAGGATAAGTGTGAATTATATGGATTGTCCCACATCACAGGTGTCCAGCATGTGGTGTGCACTAGGTGTTTACAGCCCTTGTTCATTGTGCCCTGGTTTGTGAGCATCCTCAGGCCCCGTCCAGCCAGAGAGGGGGAGATCCAAGAAGCGATTAAAGTCTACGGTAATCCGACCCATCCAGTGATCAGTGTGTTGGTAGAGGAGGAGTCTCACACACAGGGTGGAGAAAGACTGACAGGGACCGAGGAGAGTTCGCCATGCGCACACCCCTAAAAACATACACACGCAAACTCCTGCTCTCACACATCGCTATACACACACGCACGGAGGGATCTTGCGCACGAAAGACTCCGTATGAGAGGACATCCAAACCAGGATTTGGACAGCCTGTAAGCTTCACATGGCACATGGTAAGTCTGGAAGGAATAAGCTTAGTTTAAGTACCTTAAAATTTTAAGACAAACCTCACTGCGATCATATTTAATTTGGATTTGCAGAAAGTCACTATAAAGTGAGAAAAACATTCGATTTTGACAATTCATTTCAGGCTAAATTAACTTTTTTTTTTAAACATTTTGATGTAAACAAGTCAAGTGCTTGGTCTAAACCATATATGACGGACGGTGAAAGACCCTTAAAGATTTACTTAAATTTCCTGGCTTCACTTAACAGCTCTGTTGCAAAACCTTGGCTGCCGTGCTGTCTACATAGGCATCGTAACCGAGAGGAACATCATAAGGGATTGATTTGAAACGCTCAGCATAGGGACAAACTCTGTGCACTTTACAAATTGCCCTCTGCATGGGAGACTTGACTCACGATTGACTTTGATAGAGTTTGCATGTTGCCAAGCAAACAATATGATACTCTACTAAGTGTAATGGAATAGAGAACACACAAATGTTTGGTGAAATGGTCTTTTTTTAATAGATTGGACTACTTTAACTAATACATCACTGATATAAGAGAAGCCTTAAAATGCAAGGTTTTGCATGAGAGCAAACACATCCACCTGCTTCCCCGGCTTGGGAATGTGTTGTTCCCTGGAGGAAAACAAAAAGACATGAACTTTCTTTTATTCCACGTGCGGCTAAATTGTCTTATAAATAACTTACAGGTTTGATTGTATGAAGCCTGATGTATTTCAGGTTTTTCTGTGTATCTGTTTTACTCCACCTGTTTTTTTGTGTGTGTGTGTAGTTTTTTGTTTTAAATTAGGTACATAAGGTTTGTTTTGAGTATGTGTTATGTTTGATACATTTCAGGGTTTTGTTCTACAATATCCTGCCTTGTCCAAAAAAAAAAAAAAAGCTAATTTCTGCTGCTTTCTTTGTCGTACCAAGTGCACAGTGTTCACTTTGCCAATGTGGAATTGTGTTTCAGATCTGGGATCCTAAAAACCCGGACAGGACTCAGCCTAATTTCCAAAACTGATTTAAATTGCAAAGCCACGATCAACTAGTCTCAGACTTGCGTAACCAACTATGTCAAAGGGTGAGGAAATCCCGAGCCCACCTCCAGAGTGGCCGGAAGAAATGTTAATGTAAACGTATATCCCGGAGGAGAAGTCATCACCATGAGAAGGAATCTCTAAGAAACTGGTATAGTAGGCTACTTAATATCCACACAGACCAACCCGCGATCGACTGATTACATGGATGTACAGCGTGGATGGAAAACACACACTAGCATCTCCAATCCTGCCTCCATGAGGGATTTGCCCTCCCCACCTGTTGCCTGAGGTCAAGCCAACGCAACGCCACCCTGATAAGTCTGGCTTAGCTGGCCACTTGGTAAGGACACATCTTCTTTTGTTAGCATAAGCTGCCACTTACAGCCGGGGTGTTAAACACTGGAGATCGCCACAGATTCAGAGAGCACAACTGTGCCAGAGTGCATACATCAAGATTAGTAAACAGGTTGTTTCATTAATCGAATCAAGATGCTGAAGTTTTCCGTACTTGTGGAAGTTGTATCGTCTCGAAGATTACCGAGACATCTGCATGTGTCTCTCGATAGGGGCTGGAAATCTTAGTGTTTTATCAGATGCAATAGATAGTGAAAGGAAATCCTTGTTTGGTGTTTTTTTTTTTACATTAGACCACAAAAAAAAAAAAAAAAACTAGGAGTCCCATAGGAGAACCTTTGATTCCTGTCCTAGACCTTCAGGCCACCATACATCACTTACAGTCCATTTGAGTTCAACAAGCTTGACACAGTCTTTTTTTTAACCCATACCTTTACACAGTGGATGTCTTTAGGGGCAGATATAGAGGTATTTATGGGTAGTTCGATGTAAAACCAGGTTAGAAGTTTTCAAAGAGTATTCAGGGACTCCCTTTGGGTTAATCAGCAGGAAACCAAGAAATTTTATATTCAGTAATATTACAGATTTGACTGCACTGACGCTTTTGGATGAGAAGAAAACTGGACTAGGACACTATTGCCTTCAGTAGAGCTGATTTATAGCTGAATTGAACTTAAAGGTACAATATGTAGGATTTTTGCAGTAAAATATCCAAAAACCACTAGGCCAATGTTATATATTTTGTTTAGTTGATTACTTACAATATCCCCAATGGTTCCAACTATTTGTAAATCGTGAGAAAATTGCGATTTTAACCAAGGAAACGGGGCGTGTGAGCAGGGGTGAGGAGTCGCCAGTCAATGGTGTCATATCCGCGTTAGCCTCGGTTTCCGCTCGCACTGCCATAGTAACCATGGCGACAGACGTGGACAACTGGGTTATGCTTAGCAGGACGCTCACGCTGTTGTTGTTTTGTTCAAACATTATGGACCATGGCAAGCAGACTTTGAGACAAAAAGAGGACTAAAACTAAGATCAACATCTTTCGAGATGTCGAGAGCTAGCGTCCGCGACTAACTTCGACTTGACAGAGACGCGAGTGTTGCATGTACTTTATTAGACAGGTGAGCAAATGTACATAAAACTAACGTATTCGAATGTTGATCTAGCTTATTGCTAGTCTCATACAGCCGACAAACAACCTAACTAACAACATTCAACACACTCAAATGCCGTTTAGTGTGATAGTGTAACTGTTAGAGCGAGTGAAACAGCGCTGCGTTACCTCGAGTTTAATTCGTCTAATAAACTGACCTGTGTGAGTATTAATTCAGCACTTGCGTGTAGTTCGGTAGAATGAAATGTTCTTATTCCTTTATATCCGCGGGACTCGCGTTGCATGTGGTGCTGGTATACGTCTCTCATTAGCAATGGCGCCCTGCTTCACACCAGTCATGTTAAAAACATCACTGTATTCACTCATCCATAAAAGATCCATCAGCTTGACGACAAGATCCATAATTCCACTTGATGCTTTGCGTCATCGATATACGCCTTTGTTATTGTAAGAGATTAGCGACCCCTGGTGGCCAAAAATTACATACTGTACGTTTAATGAACTTTACACAGTTATTGAACTGAATTGAATCAACATTGAACCGACTCGAGCTGAATAATGACTCTATTGTCTTCTGTAGAGCTGCTTATAACTGAACTAAACTTGCTTCGTGATTAATGAACTTTACACAGTTATTGAACTGAATCAATACCGAACTGACTTGAGCTACTAATGACACCACTGTCTTTTTGTCTCTGATGAAGTTTGCATTGGAGCTGCACGACTCTGCGTAAATTTATATAAATAACAGTTTGACTGAATGATTCAATGACTCAATCATAAGCACTTCACTTGTTTCATTACTGGATGAATCAACGTTTTTGATCGAATCTATTGAATGAATGATTTAATGACATGCATTTTTAAGGCACTTGTCGCCACCGACTGGCATTATGATGTAATCGATACAATCTTAGTTTGAAGCGCCAAGTTACTTTCAAAAGGATTTGCTCTATTTTGATCACTACCGTAGACATCAGTGATTATATACAAGCTATAAACTTTTATCCCAATACTTCTGTGATAGTTTGAATATTTGTAACACAGAAATAACGATACAGTGTGATTGAAAAGACTGTTTGTGAAGCCGTTTCATAAATGATAACTGATCTCTCTGGGTCAGTGGCAGCGCGAACACAGATTTGAATGGTCCGGTGTGATTTTGTCAAAGGTGTAATAGACAGACAAATCGTTGTCATTTAGGAATGAGATCGGGTGGGTGTTTGAATCGAGATTGTGATCTTTTAACAATTTAATCATACAGCTCTAGTTTGCATCATTGATGCTGTTATGTCCCTGTTTATTACTGTGAAGCTGCTTTGAAACAATCTGTATTCGTTCGTTCATGTATTTATACAGGCTACCACAGTAGATCCAAAGTGCTGTACATTACAATAAAACGCAAAAACAACAAGAGAAAACATCAAAACTAAATGTAAGTGTACTAAAATGCCAAAGAAAACAAATAAGATAAAAACATTAAGATGGGAGATTATTCCACAATCTTGGACCAGCGACAGAGAAAGCATGATCACCCTTCAATTTGAGACGCGCACGGGGAATAGCTGCACAAACTTGTTAGATGATCTTAGTATTATGTCTGGACTGTAGTATTGTATTGTATAGAGCGTATTGTATAAATAAATGCAATTTGACTTGACAAAACCTACTGCACCCCTGCAATAGTGAACAAAAATGATCTGAAAATGGTTGTAATATCACAAATCTTCACTGTGATTATTATTTTTAAACATTGTGATTGTTACCTAAGTAATTTAGGAAGGCAGTTGACCCGTAACGATGACCTGATCATAATCGTCAGTGGGATCTGGTGCATTTTGAGGTGGCAATGTCATGGCAGGTTAAGCTTATATTCACTTGAGCCTTTCAACTCCCATAACCTGGGATTCAACCGGGCTTATTTTGCAAGCCTGATGAAGGAACACGCTGTAAAAATCGATGC